>NC_028458.1:53491221-53519177 GCF_000263155.2 Setaria italica | reverse complement strand
CCCCCCCCCCCCCCCCCCGCCCCCCCCAATCCCCGTTTCATTTTCACATGCCCTGCTGCAACCATGTCGTCGAAGCCATTTGCAGCGCATGGGACGCTAACACGGCGCAGTGAGCTATAAAGGGAGGGCACAGCGTGTGCTGGTGAAAAGAGAGGGACGAACAGTGCCAGCCAGCCATCTCCAACAACAGCCGGAGGGGGGCCATGGCCGGGAGCAGCAAGCAAAGCTTGGCAGGCAGGGCGATTTGATGACACGGCACAAAAGGCAACGTCGTCAGAAAGGCGAGCAGCAGGCGAGGCGGCAGCGGCCCGAGCGTCTCTTTCACGATCCGCGCGATAACATTAAACTACTCCCCAGCTGCCTGCTGTGCACGGCGGCTGCACGCACACACACCAACGGGTGGGGCTTCGTCATCAATCACAGGTGAATTGGGACAGTAGCGCTTGGTTTAGCATCTACTAGTAGTGTAAAGAGCATGCTAATGAGCTCACACAACATGAGTACATGACTCAACAGGGAGAGGGAGACGCAAGTGATCATGTGAAATGATATTATCTGGTTAACTATTGCCACTGATGCAGTGACAGGCTATTAAACAGAAAAGGGTAGAGGACAGACAGACAGAGTAACTGGTACAGACAGTATTCACACACCCAAAAAAAAAATGACTCCCCACTCCTTGACTTCTTGCTTTTCACTTTCACCCTCTGACCTCTCACAGTCTCACTAGGAGCAAGAGCTTTCTCACTTCTGCTTCAGCTTTCTCCTCTCCCCTCTACACTACCTCTTGATCCCGGGAAAGATCATCTCAAAACCAAAATCTTCCCAACGCTAAATCACCGGACCACCCTGTGACAACCAATTGCACCAATCAGAAGAATCAAATCCTGCCCTTGCCCCCATTTGGATTCGGGCATTAGGTTGGCTCCCCTGAGACAATCAGCAGCAGCTTTGAATTCATCCATTCATCAACAAAAGAAAAAAATGGTGAGCTGAAAATGCAGCTGGCCTCCACTGCCCCAGGCAGCAGGCTCCTACTGGCGCTGAGGTGAGCGCAACCGTCTCCTCTTATTGTTGTTGTCCGGGGTTGCCGGCGGGGCGGTGCCAGCGGCATTATTGGTGCCCACGGAGGCGTCCGGGCTCCCGACGTGCGCGGCAACAGAGACGCCCGAGGACGCCACCCCCGCCGAGTGCATCGACGACTTGTCCTCCTGAACCATCGCGCTGTAGCAGGAGTACACATGCCCCTGCCAGAGACGAAACAGCGGCTGCATTTACTCATCATGGCGCTTTCCACCAACAGAGCTTCCCGAGAGAAATGCGCGATGATGCGAGAACGGACGGGGAAGGCAGGAGGGAGGGGAGGCTTACGGTGTCTAATTGCGGCCATGATGAGCCCAGGATCGACTTGAGCTCGTCCAGATTGGCGGCGGGCGTCTCGTCGTTGCCGCGCGCGGCGAGGATGGATGCTACGGCGATGGTGGATGGCTGGTACTCCACCGAGCTCATCTCTGCCAATGGGGGAGAGGGGGAAAATCTCAGTGTTCTTGTGATCCGATTCGGTGTGGAACGGAGGCGAATGTAGAGGGGAAAGGAGAAGGACCGACCTTTGATCGCGGCGAAGACGCACTCCACGGCGCGGAAGACGATCGGCCGGCGCTCGTCCTGCTGGAACCGCGCCGCGAAGCAGCTGATGTAGGGGAACGGGGTGGCGGCGATCATCCGCCACTGGAGCGTGCCCAGGACGAGGAGCTCCATCCGCAGGATGGACGCGGTGTCGAACTCGTACGCGTCCACCCGGAGCTCCGACAGGCGCGGCGCGTGGTGCTCCTCCACCTTGCTCGCCAGCGACAGGCACGCCACCGCGAGAAGCTGCAATGCCCACTCCTGGCCCCTCTGAACCCATCACCAAAGACGGCCACAATGCACAGGCAGTCAATACACCAATCAATCAGACACCCCAGAACGGAATAAGAGGATGAACAAGCCGGCAATGGCGATGGCGATGGGAAATGCAGGGTCATCAAAATCGTTACATTGACTCGCCGTTGCGCCAAGAAGCGATCGAGGTAAGTCACCGCGACGTACGCCGTCTTCCCACTGAACCGGAACATCGCCGTTGTCTGTAAGCAGCAATGAAGAATCGAATGAACATTGGCAAAGATCGAATTTTTATTCCCCAACGAGAATGGAAGCGGCAAAGGGAGAAAGAGCGGGCGAACGACCTTGATAATCCAGCGGACGCACCCGGAGCGCGCGGCCTTCATCCACTCCTCCATTTCCTCCGCCAGGGTGCCGACGCCGGCGGCGGCGGAAGCGCTCTCCTTGGACAGGAGCACCGCGACATACTCGTCGTCCTGGTCAACGACCAGGAGACGGTCGTCGCGAGCGACGACGAAGTCAGCGCCAGCGCCATCGTCGGCGTCGGGGAAAAGATCGTTGCCGTCCTCCCGGCAGATGAGGATGGAGGTGGGCGTGGCGGGAGCGGACGTGGATGCCGCGGCGATGGCGGCGGCGTCCCCCATGGCGTCAATCAGAGCCCGTGCATGCGCGGGGAAAAAGGAAAGGAAAAGTGAAGGGAAAAGATCTCGTCCACTGGGAGCAGCGAGGCGGAGGAAAAGGCGGCGTGCGGGTGGGTGCGCGCGAGCGCGGCGCGGAACAGAAAGGGATTCCCTCCTTCCTTCCCTCCCTCCACACTCGCGCGGTGAAAGGGGGAGAAGTGTTGCAGTTGGAGAGAGGGAGGAGGAGATGAAATGGGAAGTTGAGCTGCGCGTGGCGTGCGGGAGAGGTGGCGTGCCTGCGCTGCGTGGGGCTGAGTGCGTGCGTGGGAGAGACCGGGCCGGGAGGAGGAGGGAAGGGAGAAGTTTAACCACAATCTGTAGAGACGAGTTTCGTGACGAGCGCCAGCTGACCACAATTTGTACTGTTGTACATGCTAGCAGTCTAGCACTGTTACACCTGCGTGACCTCAAACCATACTGTACACGTTGCGGGCTTGCTGGCCAAACGTCACGTACATGTATCATGTGTTTTACAAGTTGCGACCCTGATTTTGCTCGCGAAACGTGCTGCTAGATGGCAAGGGGCAGCGATCGTGTGACTCCAATGATCCTGATCGTGCATTCCTAAGTATGCACAACTAATATTACTCATGTCCTAGTCACTTGAGTATATATTGCGTGACATTGTTGTTTTTCTTACTCACTTATCATCATATCTATCTATTTACGCGAACAACAACTTTCTTATAAAAGAAAATACGCAAAGCAACTCTATTTTTTTTTTACTCCCTTTACCAAGACATGCAAACTAGTTAACCAAAAATGATTGCTCATCTTAGTTGATAAGTGTGCTAGAATTGTATATTGGGTGCTATGATTGTTTATCTGTAGTACTTTTTTCTCTATGTGTAGATATTTAAGTCATTAGGTACTAGAACATATACAATACAAAGACTCTTATAGAGATGCTTAAAAGATAGAAAAAGCGATACGTAAAAAATTTAAGACTCTCACCCATTTTCACTCTTGCTGAAAATGACAGTGTAAGATTTTGGCCTGCAAAAGGCCCCATGAATGAAATTAGGTGGAGACCTTCCCCCGTTGACCCTAAAAAAAAAGTGATACGTCACTAAATATATATAGAAAAAACTTATAACTACAATGCAAATTGATATTTATATATGCTTAAATAAGTTGATAACTTTAAGAGTCCCTTCAAGCACCATTCTATCCCAAACACATCAACATATTACAATCTTTTTACCCCCCTTGCTTGTGACTAGTCCATAGTTCACTCATTCCCCTACTATCTTAGTCTGAACTCCATCCAGATGTTTTTCAATTTCATATTATGGACGATATCTAGAAATACGACCAACGTCTCTAGCGCCAACGTGCAGTTTTGTGATAGGCTACTAGCACGATGCATGTTGTTTTGGTGGGTATGGTAAAAACCAAATTCCATCACGAGTATAGAATCATTATCGCTCAGCAAGCCACCCGCGTTAGCATACAAGCAAAAGAGCATTAATATTCTTTTAATTTTCTTGTCAACCACCAAGATGTGATATATTAATCTGATAGTTAAAATGAGATTTTTCTTTTGACACAAAGTGCTTGCCTCTACATGATGGTATCACGTCCGATCAAAGCGTCTAGTGCCTACTGGAGCGACAACTCCACCGTGTGGAATTAATGATTGAATATGTTTGACTCCACGGTGGCAAGAGAACGACTTAACTAACCATAAGGGCCATGTGTTCCGCAAACCCTTAGGAGCCACAATTTATTACCATGGAGCTCTTAAAAGTGCCTAGGCATAATTTGGCAATTGTGTTGTTATAAGTGGCAAGTGCATTTGACTGTGACTTAGACTATCCAATCCTATATCACAGATGCTCATATAATCACTTTAGTATATATTGTATAATAAACAACTATGTAAGATCCCTCTTCTCCCCATATTCTCCTTTTTCTCTTCTAACTTCTATCTCTGTCATAATTTTAGCCGAAAAACTTCTACAATTGTACAATTTGTAACATATGATTACATAATTTCAACTTTAACTATGTATTATAATTATGTTGCTCGCGCTTTACGAGTCATATTGACCATTTGTCGTAAGGTAGGAGTTTTTGATTCACTGACAAATTTTGCCATAAATGCATTGTGAAGTATAGTAATTATTTAGGTCCATGCTAAAAATATTACTCACTTCAATATGTTATTTTATGTCCACAACTTGAATGCAAATAAATTCATAATCTTGATATTTATTTCAAAGTGAAGTCATGACGGCTTGTAAAAATGAAATTTAATAGAAAAAACGAATGAACAAACAATCGTGACATACAATTACATGTGATCCTGCCCCTTGTATTGTATTCACTAAAAAGCTCATAATGGTGCACTTATGCTCCACTATATGGTAATTAAGTAACAAGTAATCTTTTTTTATAAAGAAGATCAAGACATGATTCCCCTTATTACTTTTATGAAACTCGGTCATCAATTGCAAGTGGATAATGAGGCTGTCAAATTTACGGCCGCTAGTAAAAAGTGAATCTGGCAGCTAATCTCTAGCTATCAGTGTATCTCTTTTCCTTTTCGGTTTCAGCCGCGCACGGCCATTCCCTTTTTGTTCCACGCACCCGCTCAATGCCAGTTATGTGATCCCCTGATTACTCCACTAGATGTGGTATCTGACCCGGTCCCTAATCCTTCCACTTGGTATGGCCAGCGTTACCAACAAAAATTTGAATAAAAAATTTTGGGCCAGATTTTTATGCAAAATTTCCACATACAAAACTGAAAATATATACAAATGTTTGAAAAAATGTTAAAAATTTGAAAACAAACTCGTTTGACCAAAAAATTGAAACACAATTTTGGAAAAATAATCCAAGACAAAAAAGAAGCTAAATTTTGAAAATACAAAATTTGGGAGAGAACATTATGAAAAAAATAAAATAAAACGTGATGCACACGCCATTATTGTGCAAAGACAAGGAAATCAATACTAATGCAAAAGGTGCAATGAATCAACCTAGAATTGGTGTCCATCCCTTAAAGCTCAGAATCTGCATTTAACACTCTAAAATGAATTGGTTATTCCCTCCAAAACTAAGCAATCATCACATGAATTTACATCATGTAACATATATTCGTCAGGTTATGAGCATACATTGCGAAATGGTGGGAGCAGTACGTGTTCTTCTCCTGTTAAATCCTACAATCCAAACCAGAAAGATTCATCCATACCAACATCACTTGAGGCGCATTTTCATCTACACCACCAGCTTCTAGTGGTATAGATGGTATAGATGAAATGTGCCTCTCAAGTAGTGATACAGATGGAAATATTCCTTTTGTGATTCCAGCTAACAACACAGCATCACCACTCACGGGTACCGACTGCTTGAGTACAGTCGTGCAGTACCGCATAGATTAGCAGCGAGCGATCTAGCTAGTGTCATGTCAGTGTGAAAGTTTTAATTTTGTTTCCTGCTAAATAATGAACCGGTCTAATCAAGCAGCAAACGCCACTTACTGTTTGCGTTGTGTCGTTGAACCCGCTCAGCATTCAGCAAAATAGTGATAAATCTCTTAAAAATATACGCATATCTCGATTGGTGCAGGCAACTACGATGTCCTGTCCTGTAGGGAAAACCTGTGATAACCTGCAAGGTTTTGTTCGTCGTTGGATCTGGCAGGCACTTGCGCCCCGTGCGCCGCAGTACAGGAGCAGCTAGCGCAGCGTTAACGTATCGATGATTGGCTGCTACATTTGACTCGGCCGATCCATCGCACGTGACGGAACATCTCGTTTGGTCTCGCGCTGCAGCTGTTCACGTACAGTGTGTACGCTGCCATCCACAGCGAAGGAAGGGAATGGCACGGGCCGTGGATCGATGCGCTTGATCGCACGGCTTGCACAGGCAGGCAGCACACACTAGCGAACGTCTCGCGCCACTGCCGCTGCGGCGCGGGGTCCCTGGCTGCCTCCAAACCAAGGACGAACCCGAAGAGGCCAAGACAAACGCAAAAGCCTCCCTCCCTCGCTCTCCCTCGGACGAGAACCCTCACAAGCCGGGGTAGCTGCGCGGATTTGCCAACTCGTGGCGCTGTACGTACCCGTGTGCCAATGGAATCGACCGGCACCTGCTCCGATCCCGGGCTAGCTCTTGCCAGTCGTTGTACCTGCACTTGGCATGGCAGACAGATCGGCCGGCCGGGACGGCATGCAAAAATATACACAGCGATACGCCCAAGGCGACGGCTGGCTCAGCTTAGGCCTCAGGTGGGGTGCCGAGCAAGACGTACGCGGCCTACGCACTTTTCTCCGTGTACTGGCATGGTGCGTAGCGGCGACCACTCGGGCCGGGCGAGGCGTCCGGGCTCTCAATCACGAGATCACTGGACGCGCGCGGGGACGACGCGCGCCGCCGCGCTCCGGTTCAAACCCAGCGCGCGCAGAGCGTACGGTCTCGGCAGTCGCGGCGGCACACAGCTAGTTGGAATCGACGGGGGCGGACGCGACGCGACGCGCCCCGGACCAGGTTCCCTTGTCGCGGACCGGGCGTGATTCCGACGGGGGGGTTCACGTTCATTGGCATGGATCGATGCGTGCGCGTGGCTTGGGGCTCGCCACCAGGTAGGCTACGACGAGCGGAGGCGGCCGGAGCTCGCTGGATCCCGATGCGGCGGCGTTTTCCGCCGATCTCCCCGCGTGCGTGCGTACGACCGGAGGTCCGAGGCCAGCCGGACCAAACGTGCCAACAGTATGGTTTGGGGTTTTGCGATGAGAATTTGATCGAGCGGGCTGTCAGGATGCTGGCTTGTTGGACAGATATAGTCGACTGAGATCCGCGGAAATGGTTGGCTGTCAGGATTGTTATTCTTTTGTTCCAGGTACGCAGGACTATTGCTTAGAATGGTGCCGATCAGTAGATGTAGACCAAAGGCAAGTCTTGTTGATGAGAGGGTTAGATAACTCTTTGAAGTGGATTTTCCATGCCCTTGTGATCACAAGGCTTATTGGGTATAATTTATTTTGCTCCATAATTTGAGAGACGCATCATAATTTGATGAGAAAATCAAGTGCCATGCAGAGTTGCCATTCCAGGTGCAAATAGCCAAATTACTGTTCCCCGGACAGTAAGAGTTGAAAGATAACTGTTGTTCCTAGAAGAGAAATGGTGTAGGTCACAGCTAAACAGTAGTATTAGATCAGGACAGCAGCCAGCGGATCCCTAGACGAGCCTCTGTGCTGAAAGACGAACGTCCTGAACCTCGACTCTTGACTCTTGACCACGCGAATCCAATGCGTTCTGCATGCAGCTACACCCTGTGCTGTTACTGCTGTACCGACCTGACCTGAGCAGAAAGACGAATCAGGGTACAGCCGCGACGATCCTTCAGCCATCAACCTTTTGCAGGTACGTAACGTACGGTACGGTGGTCGCCTCGCCTCGGCAGGTCAATGTTGTCTACCTGTTCCACGGTACGTGAGGTAGATGCAGCCGCGCGTGTAGAAGCTGGCAGGGAGATGCGTAGTATATCGCGTACACGCCGTGGCATCGTGTTTGTGGCTGTAGTTGTAGTGCAGGTGTTCCGCTAGTCAAAGTTTGCGGCTTTAAGCACATCTGGTATGTACTTGGAGCACATGCGGGGAGACAGTACTGCGTACAGTGTACTCTTACTGAAATACTGAATGAGCTCTGATGACTACACTATTCAAGGACAAACATTTTAGTTATAGCGCACGGGCATGACTTTCTTTTGGAGTCCCTTTCTTCTTTTTGGACGAAAAATGCGCATGGGCATGGCTTAGCCCATTAACGCGAGGTGTTCGGTTCAGTCCACGACGGTCCATAGCACACGGTCAAAGGCTGGATTGGCGCCTTGGAGGCCCATGTTTCTCCTCGTTTGGGTTGGGCTGGGCCTCGTGTCACGATTCCATTTCTTCACCATTCCACTCAAATTTCTTCATGCGCATCGGGTGGAATGAATTTTCAGAGATCGGGAATTTGGGATGCCAAAGGCGACTTGCAACGTTCCAATAGCGCTGCCAATAGCGCGATGGCGAGTTGCAACATTTCAGGCCAAAAAATTGGTAACATTTTTGAGGGTCAGAAGTCTAGATATTTTGACACGCAATCCTGAGACTGAAACAAAACAAGGTGAAAAAAGTGCGATGAACGTGTCCTACCATCGATCTCTCAAAAAATCAGGACAGGCAGTCAGCCAGAGCGAAACGTATAGCACCTGTGAGAAACGGAGGAGGAGATCAGAGAATCTGAACAGCGCACAAGTACGCAGGACTCCCTTTGTGCTTTGGACGTGACCTGAGCATCTGATCTTCGAACGATCTCTTTTCTGAATGATGATCTACAAACACATCTAATCACAGGGCTTAAATGCTTACACAGGGGATAGCGACTCGCCACCCAACGCCGACTCGTTCGGGTTCGGGAGCCTCTCGGACACGGGTGTCAAAGCGTCAGGCTGGTCCGACGGTCTCTCGGATCACACATTGAATGCGTGGATTTCGCGCTAGGAAACGACGTAGGAGTACTGTATGGAGCAGTGCTCCTGATCCGCTCTGCTCCATCCAGTACGAGCCAGGCCACTGCGCGCTGAGCACCGACGTTTCTGTACGGCGTCCTTCCGGCCGGGGCAGGTGGGCCTGCTCCTCATATTCTACGCGACTCGTGATCTCGTCTCGCCTATGTTCTGTCGGTAGCAAGACAAAGGAAGGTGTCAGCGTCACAAAATGATACTCGTAGCCAAGTCGCTCCTACAAAAGTTCACATCAGGTTGGTTACAAGATGCAGGAATAAGCAAAGAGAAATCCACAAATAAACTCACTGACAAATCAAAAGGGCGTGGTCGTTCTGAATCTGAAGCTTAGGACCAAGCCATAAACTTCGAGCAGCTCAAGTGAACCAGGCCATGGTCACACTTTCCATTTCCATAGACTACTACTATTCTGCTATTCCTACCAAAGGGCCAGGCTAGCTTAGACCATCATGCTCGTCCCGCCCGGTCCCTGAGGCTAAGAAATTCGCCATTAGCCTCGGAGCATCATGGCCATCATCTATCGTCTCCTTTGTTTTTTCCCTTGGCTGGGGAGCATCATGATCATGGGTCATCAATAACCTAGTCACGGCTCACGGCAGGATAGAAAACGGGATGGAACAGGGGCCTACGTGCATGTGTCCCCGGATCAACGTGCAGATTCAAGGCGTTGCAGCCCTACCCCTTTACACGCGCAACTAATTGCACCCTGGGCACGAGACCACCACGTGGGATCTACTACATGTAAACTGAGCATTCGTTCTCGAGTCTTAACCCGGTATTCATGTAAGCATTAGGCCCCGTTTTGGATACACAATGCTAAATTTTAGCACAGGGCTAAACTTTAGCACCCTCAAATGGAGTGCTAAAGTTTAGCACCCGGTACTAATTGTTACCTCCAACTAGTACTAATTAGTAACTTTTAGTACCGGATGAAACCTCCACCCGGTACTAAAAGCTCTCTTCAACTCCTCTCTCCCCCCTATCTCCCCACCACTCGGCCTTATCCTTTATCTCCCCACCCTCCTCTTCCCACCGGCCACTATCTCTCTTCCCTCCACACAGCCTCCTCTCTCCTCCCTCTCCTCTCTCACTGCCGCAGGCGCAGGGGGCCTCCCCAGCCGTCGCCGGCGCACTACTGGCCGGTCCCCACGGGCGCACGGGCCCGATCGCTGGTGACTGGGCCTGTCCTCTGACTGCCACCGGTGCGCCGGCCACTAGTGTGGTGAGCGGGTGAGGAGGCCCCGCGGCGCTTGCTGGCAAGTGGGTGAGGAGGCGCAGTGGGAAGCCCGACGGTGCAGGCGAAGCTCTCGTGTGAACTCTGTGATTTTAATTCTTTCTATGATTCTTGCG
Organism: Setaria italica; assembly: GCF_000263155.2. Taxonomy (NCBI): domain Eukaryota; kingdom Viridiplantae; phylum Streptophyta; class Magnoliopsida; order Poales; family Poaceae; genus Setaria; species Setaria italica. The sequence goes on along the minus strand of NC_028458.1, from coordinate 53,508,743 downwards.
AAATGTGTGATAGTGATTTTTGTGAATATATTCTTGTGATTCTTGTGAAATCTGTGATTGTGATTCTTAGTGTGATTCATGTGATTGTGAATTTTTTTTGTGATTCTTGTGAATTCCATGTGCGCGCAAGGAATTTGTGATTGTGATTCTTGGAGAAGCAGGCGCTTGTGATTCTTGAAGAAGCAGGCGTTTTTGGAAGCTGGAGCGGTGGTATAAACAACCGATACTAAAGTGGTGCCTTTAGACCTTCAGTACCGAAATAGCAATAACGGTTACACAACCGGTACTAAAGGGAGGGTTGGACCCGGTACTGAAGACACGCATTCCCCACCGCCGCCTCAAGTACGTTGCTCCCGTTACCACCGCATGCCAGCGCGTGCTATTGTTTTTGGGTCCCCTCCTAATATCATGCACGATGTAACCGTTATGCGTGCAGTTTAATTTTCTGCTCGTGGTTGGTAGTATTAAGGTCTTCTCTAATGGTAAGTGGATACATGGCTAGCCATGCATGTCATGTCCATGCAACGAGTCGAACCAATGAGCAATCCTTCTCTAGCTTCCGCTCACCTTCTCTCTTGCATCCTCACTCCTTCACCTTACTCTGCTTGGATCATGAACTCTCTGCCCAAATCCGAAGGACTCCTCGCTCCATCTCGGTCACCCTGCTGGTTCTAGCCTCTGCTCAACATTGCTAGAGCATGGTGGTGGCACCGTGCCGGGTCTATCCTCACCGGAGTTTCAATCCATGTCGGCTAGCATGGTGGTGGCCGCCGCTTCATCTATCAGTAGTTGGAAAAGCAAGATTCAGAGTTTGGCGAGGAATTTGATGAGCACGGTTGCCAACAACTTAACCTTGATAGAGGGACAAGCATCCTGCCTGCGCATCTGCGTGTCGCAGCATCAGACGAATTCCTTGGGAATTTCACTGTGCAACAGAATAAACCCGAGGTCTAAGCATACACGGGCAAGTTTGTGGGTAGGATAAGCGGTGGCTGCGTGACGGAGCGGCAAGCGAAAAAACGGCAAAAACCAGAGCACGGCACGCCGTCTCGTCCGGCCGTCCCGTAGCCGAGAGGGTGGTGGGAGACTGGGAGCGGAGGGTAGCGGACAGTGCGCTGCGCTCCGGGATCGGGGCGCTTTCCACGTGATCCCACCCAAAGCAAGATGCTTGCCGTGCCAAATTATACAAATCATCGGCTACTAGTTTAACCACTAAACTAAAGCGGACAAAAGAGAAGCCGAAGACCGGGCCCATCAGCCATGCACGTGGGACCCATACAAAATCAAACTCTCTCTCTCTCTCTCTCTCTCTGTGTGTGTGTGTGTGTGTGTGTGTGTGTGTGTGTGTGTGTGTGTGTGTGTGTGTGTGCAGAGACCTAGAGCAGGGCCCCAGGGGGCAGGGGCATCCGGCATCCTCCTTCGGTCCTTCCCCACCGTTAAACGCTTTGGATTAAAGCTAAGCGGGCACTACGAAAGCGAGCAAAGCGCTTGATGAACTCTCGAAGATCCCTACTATCCAAGTAGACGGAATGATGCAAGAGGAAAGTGCCAGATGGTTTTGTATAAAGACAGAGGAAAAAGGAATAGCACTACGCCACTACGCTTCGGCGCTCAGGCCTGCTAGCTAGCCTAGCATCAACGACACATTACTTGCCGCTTTTGCGCAACGCAGCTTTTGATCATTGCGGTTCATGGCGTGTTATTGTTAAAAAAGCAGCAGCAGTAACTGCATCAGTGAGCCCGTGGTAACTGATAATGCACGCTGGCGTGGCCAACGGAGCCGAACGGAGCGGTTGGTGGCACGCAAGCTGCAAGCAACGGGAGGCGGAACGCGACGCGACCGTGCGCGCGGAGACAAATCTGGGCTCTCCTCGGCTCCGTGCACCGTGCTGTTCGTTGTTGTTCTTGTTCAGGGCAGGTCGCGGATCGCGACCGGGCAGGTGCAGCGGAGCGTAACAGGCGACGAGCCAGGCCCATTTGTCTTAGCAGAGTACCTCTCGATGTCGCGCTAGATGCATTGATCGGGGCGTACCACACAAAGAACTCATGAAATCCACGAAGGATTTTTAAAGCCAGCAAGGCATAGCACGAGTGTTCGCATAGAGACCTTTCAGATCGATCGATCGATCGATCACATCGAGTTTGTTGGCACGCAAAGAATCAGGTTCCACTTCAGCATGTGTTTACTGCCCCGCGCGCCGACCCATCGTGGAATATTTACTTGCCTCCGCGACGAACCAAGCACCAACCTTCCATGGAACTGTATTTTAATCCTCCACTGATTTGCAAAGGCGACGCGAAAATCTCCATTTCCAACCAAAAGTGTGCGTTAATGAACCTTCTTTTCTTCGTCGGTTGTATAATGGCGTATGATAATCGCAACCGAAATTTCTCGCCGTTCCTGATTGGATCTTCTTTTTCTTCCTCTGCAGAGTGGGATCCAAAGCGAAGAAGCTTAAGAGAGAGAGAGAGAGAGAGAGAGAGAGAGAGAGAGAGAGGGAAGGAAAAGAGTGAGCTGCGGAAAGAGCAAACGGAAAGCAGCAGATTCCCGCGCCACGTGTGAGCGAGACGGTTGATCGATCTCCTCCGCCGATGGCAGCAGCAGCAGTATGTTACTGCTCCGGAGCCAAAAATGGCGGCGTCCTCTCCCCTTCCCACGCTCTCTCTCCCCTCGCTCCCGCTCTAGAAAGTCGAGGCCGCGGCCGATCGGTTTATTTTTCTTCTTCTACTTCTGGCGCACCGCCAATGCCTCCCGCCACCACCGTCAGGCTGCTACTAGCCTTCTCCGCGCTACTACTGTGCTGCGGTTTCACTACGGCGGCCGCGGCGTCGTCCGTCGATGTCGATGGCGGTGTTGCCAGGCGGGTGCTGCACCAGCCATTGTTCCCCATCGAGTGGACCCCGCCGCCGTCGCCACCGCCTCCGCCTGCTCCGGACTTCACTTCCGACCCGGCGACGCCTGACGGGCCTCCCGGCGACTTCTTCCCTCCGGCGCCACCGACGGCGCCTGCTGCCGGCGGTGGTGGTACGGCGACGACGTCCACGCCGACCACTGTCGCGGCAAACGTCCCGACCACTCCGGCTGGTGATGGCGGCCACCACGGCGGCCCTGCGAAGGCGAGCATCGTCGCGGCGGGGGCGGCCGCGGCCGCCGCGGTCGCGCTGCTGGCCTTCGCGTGCGCGTTCCTCATCACCAGCCGCGCGCGCCGCCGCGGTGACTCGCAGAAGCTGCTCGGCCCCGACCGCGGGTCCGCGCGCCACCACGCCGCGCCCTCGGCCGCCGAGTTCCTCTACGTCGGCACGGTGGAGCCCACTACGCCCGGCCGCCACCACGGGCCCACCGCCGCCGATCTCATCGGCTCCCCGTACCGCAAGCTGCGCAGCGAGCGCGCGCGCCGCGGGCTGGGCCGCGACGAGCCCACCGACCACCCGAGCCCGGAGCTCCGGCCTCTCCCGCCGCTGCGACGCGCGGCCACGATGGGCTCCTCCGACGAGGACGCCTACTACACGCCGCGCCAGCGCTCCGGGGGCTCCGGCGGCGGCGGCGGGGCTTGCGGCGAAACGTGGAGCGAGGCCAGTGCGTCCAGCCCGCCCACCACCACCACCGCGTCCCGCCGAAGCCTCCCCAGTTTCACCAGCGACTGCTTCCCGCCGGTCGCGGCCATTGCTGCGCCGACACCGCCCCCCGCGCGCTCCCGTCGCACGCCCCCGCGCACGCGCTTCTCCGCCGGCTCGACACCCGACATCAAACAGGTGATCTCGCCGTCCCCGCGGTCGGTGCAATCCTCCAAACCAACACAGCCGCCGCCGCCGCCACCACCACCTCCACCCCCACCTCCTCCTCCACCGCCGCCGCCGAAACCCAACACTGCTTCTAAACCTCCTCCTCCGCCGCCGCCACCGAAGCCTCCGTCTAGTACAATCCCAAGGCCCGCGGAGCCGCCGTCCGGGCCGACGTCGCGGCGCCGGTTGCTCAAGCCGTTGCCTCCGGAGGGGCCCCGCATTGCCATGCCGATGCCGATCACGGAGGCAACGTCAGTGGACAACAACGGGAGCACGTCAATGCGTAAAGGGGACGACGCGGTAGACGGTCTCGTTGGCAACGGCGAGCCGCGGCCCAAGCTGAAGCCGCTGCACTGGGACAAGGTGCGGGCGACCTCCGACCGCGCCATGGTCTGGGACCAGCTGAAGTCAAGCTCATTCCAGTTGAGATCTTGTTACATTACCACACGCGCTGTTATGGCTGGATATCAGTGAATTATGCTTGATGTGGAGATATTTCTTTCAGGTTGGATGAGGACATGATCGAGGCATTGTTCATGAACAACTCAACGCCAGCCGTGCCGTCCAGGGATGCAGGGAGGAAGGCCACCGTGCCGCCGTTGAGGCAGGAGGACAGGGTGCTCGACCCCAAGAAAGCACAGAACATCGCCATCCTGCTCCGTGCGTTGAATGTTACGCGCGAGGAGGTCTCTGATGCACTGTTGGATGGTGAGTGTCACTACGCTGCTCCTTGGCCCACTCCAGCGCTGATTTTGTGCGTTCAGATAAATTCAGTGGCCGAAGTTTCTTACTGAAAGTAATTCTCCTGATTTGATCACCCTAAATATTGAAAAAACTCTAAATATCTAGCAAAAATAAGAGTTTGTTTTTCCCTTTCTGTTCTAATTCACAAATTGGATTTGTTGTCACCGATTGTTATCGGGAATTTGGGATTCTGCATCCGGATGCTTTGGTAGGACGCTTTTTTCAAATATTAATGACTCTCTGTTTTCCTTTCTATGAGTTTTTTCTTTCGGAGCTTGATGTGCATACCTGTTAAATAATGACAGGTTCTTAAGATGCGTTGAAACTAACAGAAACCTTTGTTCTTGATAACAAAATCTCAACAAATTACTAGGAGTCTAGGACGTTCTTTTTTCGAGACTTGAAATCTCTGTAGGACAAAGACGCGTCTTCCATTTCTCAAGCTGGCAAGTTTCGAAGAAAAAATGTCCATCAATTACATTGAACATTTTTTTCCTATTGCTCTGGTTCTATACAGAAAGGCTGAATCTTACTCCCTCCATTTCTGTTTATAAGGCATAATATGAATCTTATTTTTGGTTATAAATTTATAATCATTGAAGAGTACATTTGATTATAAATCCAACCATATCCAGTTTACTTTAAGAAAACAAAAAATTGTTGGCTAAATTATTGGTCAAAAATTGTAAAGTTTGAATCTTGATATGCGTGTACGCCTTATAAACAGGAACAGAGGGAGTACACGCTATCAGTTTAACGATTTATGCTAGTGCCTGTTGCTGTATTAGCTGTTTGGACGTTTAGCACATAATCTCTGTACAATGGGAGTCTGCTGATAGTTATCTTGTCATTCTGCTGTATTATCAAACAGGTAACGCTGAATGCTTGGGAACTGAACTTTTGGAAACTTTAGTCAAGATGGCTCCTACTAAAGAGGAAGAACTCAAACTACGAGATTATAATGGTGACTTGTCGAAACTTGGTTCTGCAGAGCGCTTTCTCAAAGCTGTGCTTGATATACCATTTGCCTTCAAAAGAGTTGATGCCATGCTATACCGAGCCAATTTCGAGACTGAAATAAATTACTTAAGGAAATCTTTTGAAACGCTAGAGGTATGCTAATCCATTCTGCATGAATCCTTCTACCACCTCATCATTTTGATTACTGACATTTTCACTGACTTGTGTTTCAATCCCTACTGCAGATGTTAGACTTGTAGTTACCTAACATTTCTTCACTTTTTTTTTCCAGGCAGCCTGCGAAGATCTTAGAGGCAGTAGGTTGTTCCTGAAACTCCTCGAAGCAGTGCTGAGAACTGGGAACCGGATGAATGTTGGCACAAACCGGGGTGAGGCCAAAGCCTTCAAGCTTGACACTCTCCTAAAACTTGCTGACGTCAAGGGCACTGATGGTAAAACAACGCTATTGCATTTTGTCGTCCAAGAAATCATTCGATCAGAAGATGCAAAATCAGAAAAAGAAAGTGCCATTGTTATTCATAGCTCTAAAGATGAGCAGTTACGAAGGCAAGGCCTGAAACTTGTGTCCGGGCTCAGCAGCGAGCTAGGAAATGTCAAGAAAGCAGCTATGATGGACTTCGATGTGTTGCACGGTTATGTGAATAAGCTAGAAACAGGCCTTGAAAAGATCAAGTCAGTTTTGCAGCTCGAGGGGCAATGCACCCAAGGGCAGAAATTCTTTACGACAATGCAAAGTTTTCTGAAGGAAGCTGAGAAGGAGATCGAGCAAGTGAGAGGCGAGGAGAAGAGGGCTTTGGTGAGAGTAAAAGACATCACCGAGTACTTCCATGGCGACACCGCGAAAGAGGAAGCACACCCTCTTAGGATATTCATGGTGGTGAGGGACTTCCTCTCGACGCTGGATCATGTCTGCAAGGAGGTTGGCCGGATGCAGCAGGACAGAACGGTCATCGGGTCGGCCAGGTCATTCCGCATCTCGGCTACGACCTCATTGCCAGTTCTAAGTCTCTATGGACAACGAAGAGAGAACAACTCTGACGATGACAGTTCATCTTCATAGGACAGAGAGGTTCAGGAACAAAGTCACAAACTGAATTTTGGAACGAACATAGTACATCAACTTTGCCAGCTTTAGCAGCTGCAGCAGATGTCACAATGACATTGAGAACGAGTCACACGTTTAACCTTGGGAGCACCAAAGTTAGGGACGATGGGGGGTGTATACGTTTGAATCCTGTGAAATTTTTTTGTACAAAAGAAAAATAATCATAGCAAGTTCTTTCTCTCTAGTTGGGTAACTTGCAGAATTGAGGTTGAGGATAGAGAAGTTGCTCGCTTTTAGTATGTAGTAGTGCATTGCAGCTTCTGAGCTATGGCTATACTCTGTTCTTATGTAATTATGCTCATCTAATATAACCTGGGAACATGTTATCACTCATCAGGATGTACAAATTTTGCCGTCCTTAACTCTTTATAATCTGGTAACAACATGAGAGTGATTTCTTTTGCTAAAAAATTGGGAACAACATTTACCTTGTAATCACACCTTAGTGGATGAACGCTTTATATCACTTTGCACAAAAGCTACAGAAGATCTCAGCCTGTCTGCCATCCTCCCTAATATCTGCAAAAAGACGCAGCCGTATAGAGGAAAAAGACGTTCAAGCATAACCTCCAGCAAAGCTACCATCATAGTCTACTCCATTTCCAGAAGCACAGGCAAGCAGCCTTGCTCGTCCATGTCGCCGCCTTTTCTCTGCACAGGTGATCACTTCAGTCTTTTGCGTAGGGATAAAGAAAGGGTGGGGGAAGGGCCGCGAGGAAGTATATTCTCGTTTTCTTTTTGAGGCGAATGATCGGAATGACTACAAGGTTCATGAGTCTCTTCATGCTGGTATCTGTCAACAACTCTAACGTACATATTACACTAGATGAAATGATCCAGGCCGTTTGGCGATAGGCAATAGCCGCTCCGGATTCAAACGCATCCAGGCAGGATCCGACCGAGGAGAAGGCGGTATTTCATTTTACGGGCCTAGATGTGGCCCAACATCTGGCCAGGCCCAATTTCTCTTTCCCCAGCGCGCCCGGGAAAAGCTCTCTCTCGCTGCCACCCGCGGAACGGAAAGAGGATCGGCGGGTGCATTTCTAGTTCTCGAGCTCATCCAGTTCGTATCCGAGAAGAACACCTCACGACACCATATATCTGATCTGCACCTGCGTCGTATTGGCCACGAGCTCGACTCCAGAATTTCCTCGCATCCAAGCGCGGGAGCTACCACCCCTCGCAGTCGCCGGCGCGCGGGTGCCTTGCGGCTGGTTTTTCTTTGGAGACACACAGCTCAGGCTCAGGGAACCTCTAGCTTGCTCGCCTAGTTTCAGTGCAGATCTGCTTCGTGATCTCTGCCTCCGCCCCTCTTTGGAGCAGTTTAGCGTGTTTTCCCCCGATTCTTGTGAGGATCTAAGGTTTTCTGAAATTCCTCTATCCAAATTGTCCGGCAGAGGTGCCAAATAAAGCCCCCTCAAATTTACTTATGGAGTCCAGTGATGTCCAAAACCATGTAAGTTTATTTTTCTTCTTCTTCTTTTCAATGTACCATCAGTTTCTACAGTCACATTTTTTCGAGCAGCATTATTAATTTATTATACGCTGTGCTAGTTTGAGCTAGATAGATGTAAACCTTTTTCTTTTTGTTTCCAGTAACACCTGATATCTGAAACCAACTGAATATAGTCATTCTACTTTAAGCATCCCTTCCCCCATGTGTGCAGGATGAAGACAGGATCAGCAAATTACCAGATGATATCTTACTCGCAATCTTGGAGAAAGTTAGCATAAGTACAGTCATAAAGACCAGCATCCTGTCGACACGGTGGGGGCACCTTCCTTTGTTGCTCTCTCATCTCTGCTTAGAAGCAGAGCATTTCATGCCCCAGAATTCCACCACAGTGGTCGATTACAAATTGGTACGTGAAGCAATGGAAGCTCTAATTAAATTGATGAGCAGCTTCTTGGCTTCGCCCAAGAGAGAAAGCAACATCAGGACATTGAGCCTTAGGGTCGGCTTGGTCACCAATCTCTTGTTGGACATTGGCAAACTAGTTTGCAATGCTATCGACAGTGGTAAACTGAAGAACTTGGAGCTTGAGATTCCAACTGTAAAGTGCAGTCGTTATTCTAATGAAAAGGATATGCAGGAGCATGCGCAGAGCCTGATGTTCTTTTTCGACTCATCTCCTCGCCTTTTTGGTTGCCTAACAAAACTCTTTTTGTATAATGCGAGTTTCACAGAACCAGACATGCACCGCCTTTTACTTAGCTGTGAGCAACTACAAAATCTTATTCTCCATGATTGTGATATTGGGTTCTTATCAGTACTGAAGATGGATCTACCGAACTCAAAACTGCGTGCACTCGAACTTTGTTCATGCAGTTTTGAGAGGGTTCAGTTAATCTGCCTTCCAAAATTAGTGCAGCTACAGTGTAAACATTGGGATTCGTATACTTTTCCTGTTTCTTTCAGTTTTGTTCCTTGCCTTGAGGAAGTAAAACTTATTTGTACTGCATTAAGTCGTCACGCAAGATTCAAGATAACTGAACTTCTAGGTGATACGACAAATGTGCAGGCTCTTACTTTGAATTTCCACGGAGAAAAGGTAAGCATTTCTTAGTAATACTATTCACGAAAAAGAAATGTTTCAACGCAATTTAGAACAACTGAACAGTATTTGATTCCATTTTTTAGGTTTAGATACCATCTACTCTCTTTTGTCCCTATACTATGTTCTCAATCTAAGTGTTTATTACTTGGCCTATATTCATGTTTCTTATTTAGAGTGGCAACCCGAAGCGCACATATCTTTATTCATGGTTACAAAATTGTTTGAGGAGCATACGAATCAATTCATTTTATCGCAGATTTGGATTGCACCAGAAGGAAAAGAACTTCAAAATTCCTTCAAGACACTAAGGAAGCTATTCCTACATGGGATCTATGTGGAATTTGATCTTCTATGGACACTGGTCCTACTTGAGTCTGCACCTTCTGTCCAAATATTCGGTATCAAGGTAACAAATTTATCGTTTCTGTTGTGTCCATTTAGTCAGATACATTGGAGAAACTCATGCGTGCTCTGTATTCCCTTTTCTAAAGACATGTTGAGCTTATGCCCCTGTAAATGCTACAAATCTTGTATTGGCATGTACAAATGAATTCCAACAAAGTATGCTCTTGTGGAATGCAGATATGGAACCATATTTGTGGAAAGGACACACAGAGGAGAGAAATATGTTCTGAAAGAACAATTGGTTCTTGGAGCACTACAAAGCTTGGTGGCTCGACATCTTTCTTGCAATTAAAAAGGCTTGAATTTGGTGGATTCCAGCAAGTAAAGCAGCATTTGGATCTTATTAGAACTGTCATCAAGCGGGCTCCCAACTTGGAGACTCTTCTTTTAGAAGACAAAAAATACTGCCAAAAATGTGAAGCAGTTACTAACTCAGTCTGTTCTTCAAAGACATCAATGTTCCGAAAGAATGAGGAAGACATACTGGTCAAGCAATTTGGAACCGGTGACGTTAGCCGCCCCATACAAATAATTTTCCGCCCACTTCAATGCTGAAGAAATAGTTTTATCTTGCATAAGATTATGTATCGTGAGTTATATGATATTATGATGGCAAAGTGTTCACTTTCTGACGCTGTGCACCCATCAGGCATCAGGCTTATTCGTTGATGGCTTGATGTCATGTTTATTTGTATAAGCCATTTGTCCAAATGACAACCCCCCTTCCCTCTAGTATTACCTTCGGCTCTTCGCTACTTTTGCACAAATTAGTTCAAGTAGTTTTCTCAATCCTAGTGGCTTGCTATCATTACATTCAACAAGTAGCATCGAAACAACTGATATGGATAACATGAACAACATCACAGCACTAATAACCACCACTTCGTTAACACCACAGCAGTTTTCAGGGATGTCTCATGTGAACACCACCACATCCCATCAATTTTGGTAAGATCGCATCAACTTTGGCAAGTCACATCAGGTTTCTGAGGAGCACTCACTCGAAGTTTTCAACATCAGCACACCACAACATTCACTGCTAGCATGAAGGAGTGCCCTATGGGCCTGGTGCCGGGACAGAGAGGGCGTGGGCAGGGGAGGAATCCTGTGGGGCGAAGGCCTGAGCTGGTGGAGGGGCTGGACCGCCAACAGCAGGAGCCGGAGCACCGGAGGCTGGGGCAGCAGCACGGGAAACGAACTCAGCGACCTTTGCACGAGCAGCATTCACAAGCTGGTCCTCCTTTGCAGCTTCCTTTGCTGCCCTCGCTGGGGTAAGGACTCCAGGGATGTCATTGTCCTCCTCCAGCAAAGACAATATAAGAGCCCTCAGCTTGTGCTTGAGCTTCCTGTCCATAATCCAAGCATTTCCACCTACACCGCTGAAATTTACAACAAAAAGAGAACACATGAGAACACATGAAAGCAAACTGCCACAAATGCATTGAACAAGATTACTTTTCACCATGATAATACGTCCCATAATAAAAAAAAGGTGCATGAGACCATGATTCACGAGATCAAGATGAAGTACCAAATATGCATACACAGTTGTTGAAAGGGAAGTGAAATCAATGATGTATTTATGCTACCACAGAAAGGCAGAAGTAAAACATGCATGAAGACAAGATTTTATACTCTACGAGACAACAAATCAGCAAAAAAAGGAATTTGACAACACAACTATTCTACATTCTAAGTTATAACATGATTAGCAAACCACATAGTTCAGAAGGCCATATTTCAAACAAAAAGGCTAGAAGTATTAACATCTAGTGCTGATGAAAAAGAGACCAAGATAGCAAACCATTAACATCACACCATTCTCTCTTTTCTTTAAGCACCATCCTATTCAAGCCACACGACAAATCCTCTTTTGTTTTATGACTATGTAAGATCCCAAACTAACACTTCAACAATTATGATCATAACATAAGCATTGCTGAAAGATGAAAGATTTTGTAAGCAATTTGTGTTGTCCCAAAGAAAAAAAACAACTAAAAAAGAGCACCTTAAAAGATCATCTTATATCTCCCTTTTTCTCTCTTTTGATCTATCATTGTCTTATTCTGACAACATGCACTAGACTCCTCCCTTATTTTATTTTATGACTATCTGCGCTGAAGCGTCTCCACATAAGTAGAGACTAAATGTGATACAACTATCAGTCCCAGGAGGCTGATAGCACATTTATTCGACAGATAATTCAGTTACCGTACAACTCCCGAGGGAGTGGGCGTGAAAGCCACGCAGCGATAAGCAGTAAATAAATAACGGCGGCTAACCAAGCGACTGCCAAAAGACAGCACTCGGGACTACACGACAGTAGCAGCATCTTGGGTAGGCCAACACCACAGGCAGCGTCGGGTGCGGACGCAACCTCTACTCAAGGTCCTCGGCGACGAAGTCCGGGTCTTCCTCTGTAGCAACGAAGCAAGGGTGAGTACGAACGTACTCAACAAGTCCAACCCCATCCATGCACATCCTCATACTTCCGTCTTTCTTCTTGACAAAAAGTACGGGGGCTCCCCACAGGGATGAGCTAGGCCTGATAAAGCCACTCTGTTGCAACTCTCCCAACTGTTTCTTCAGCTCGGCTAACTCTGAGGCTGCCATTCTATAGGGTCTCTTGGCTATAGGGGAGGTTCCGGGGACGAGGTCAATTACGAACTCTATGTCCCTGTCAGGGGGCATTCCAGGTAGTTCCTCAGGAAAGACGTCCGGGTACTCACTCACTACCGGGACTTCTTCTAAGGTCTTGGTCTCCATGCTGAACACCATGGGGTCCGGGCCACTTCCCCTAGTGTGACAGGTCACTTGCACTCCATTCCGATTGGTCAGGTGTACCACCTTATCAGCACACCCTATATGACCGTCATGCAGGCTCAACCAGTTCATTCCAAGAATCACATCTATCCCCTTAGACTTAAGTACTACTGGATCCGCTAGAAATTCTACCCCACTTAAATTGATCCTTACCCGAGAACACCCTAGTCGACACTGGATGTCGGCCCCAGGAGTCCGGGTTAATAAGGGTAACTTTAGTAGTACTGTAGGTATATGATGTTCTTCCACAAAACTTGAGGATATGAAGGAATGTGATGCTCCAGAATCAAAAGGTACTGTTGCCAAGACTGGGCTGACTAGAAACTCACCGAGTACCACGCCCTGAGCTTCGCGAGCCTCCTGCGCGCCGATGTGGTTGACGCGGGCTCGTCCGAATGATGGCTGGGGCGGCCTCATCTGCTGGTTGTTATTGTTGCTGGGGTTGCCGCTGCTGCGAACTGGCACACGGTTGGCTCCTGACAATGCGGCCCTAGGTCCAGCTACTGAGTTGGACAAGGCTGATGCTGCTGGCTTGTTGGCATAGGGGCAGTTGGCGATGAAATGTCCTGGCTCCCGGCAGTTGAAGCATGCTCTACCATTGCTAGTGACCTGGCTGGCGCTGCTCTGTGGGGCCTTGATAGAGTTCTGGCTCCTGAATGGGGCAGCAGTCTGATGCGAGCCAGATGCTTGGGACTGGGTTCGATAATGCATGGGAGCTTGGGATCTGGGCAAGGGGTGACCGAAGCTCCTTGGCTTCTGGAATCGGTCCTGCTGGTGTGCCTTGCTCTCCAGGAACCGACGCTTGTTGTCCCTCCGCTCTTCTGCCTTGGCCCTCTCAGTCAAGATGGCCATGTTCATCAAGGTGTTGAAGTTGGGGTAGATCTGGGGAGTGAGCAGGGTCCTCAACTCCGCGTTCAAGCCTTTCTTGAACATGTCCTGCTTCTTCTCATCCTTGTCCACCTCTTCTGGAGCATAACGGGCCAGCTCCATGAACTGGAAGGTGTACTCCTCCACAGATCGGTTGCCTTGACGGAGTTCACGGAACTCATCCGCCCTGCGCTTCATGGTGGCTGTGGGGATATGGTAGCGACGGAATTCCATCACGAACTCATCCCAGGTGATAGTGGAGGCATCCTGGGCGGCAGAGCAGTAGTTCTCCCACCAAGCTAGGGCAGTCCCAGTGAGCTGGTGGGCAGCCAAGAGAACTTTGTCCCTGCCCTCACAACCAAATGGCTCCAGCTTCCTCTAGATGACGCGCAGCCAGTCATCTGCGTCCAGAGGGTTGACAGACCCACCAAAAGTGGGTGGCTTGGTCCGGAGGAAGTCCGTTAACCTCTCATTCATGTTCTGCCCGCGGGGCCTCTGGCGAGTAATGGCGTTGGCTAGAGCTTCTAGCAGAAGGGTCTGGTTGTTCATCACTTGAACCGGATCAATAACTGGTGGGGGCGGTGGCTGCTGTGTCCCCACCTGACTTTCTCCCCTTTCTTCTGGCTGGCTCACTTCCTGCTCCTCAGGAAGCGCTGCCGGAGGCGGTTCCTGCCTTTCTGGCTGCCTCTCCGCACTGGGGGTGGCATGGGCCTGACTTGGGGAAGTCCTGGTGGCACGCTTGGGCGGCATCTGCAGATTGAGTGAGACTTTATGAGAGTGTGATTTGGATTTTAGTGATCTTTAAAGTGGTTAGTTCGTATTTTCGAAGAGACAGAATCCACCTCTTGTCGACAAACACACAGACTAACAAGCAACAAACACAAACGATTTTATTTATTTTGCCACGGGGAGGGGGGGTACAACACTGCTGGGGGTAAAGCCAAAACATGTACTACACGACCGGTCACAGCAACACAACTGAAGGGGTACAACTCTAAACTGTGGACCATGACGGCTTCATTCCTTGGGCAATCCTGGCTGGGCATACTACTCGCGGGGCGAGTCTTCTCCCTGGACTGAGTGATCTTCTATCGGAAGGAGAAGGGCTAGCACCTCATCCTTCAGAGTCCCGCCCGTGGGAGGGGTCTCGGGAACCACTCCATCCGACACCTCGGAGTTCCTTTCTGAAGGTGGTGGTGCCGGGGTGGCATCCGGGCTTTTCCGCTTACTGGGCCCTGGGGCAATGGGAATCCCTTCAAGGATCGGGGCCTCGTCGTCCTCGATGGCCACCATCCTCCTTCGGGCACGAATGGTGAGGTGGGCATCCTTCAGTTCCTTGGAGTGCCGATCCTCAGCCTCCTTGAGAGCCTCAACGGCAATGGCCTCATTGCTTTGAGCGGCTGCGGCTCGGGCTTCGGCGGCGGCTAACTTCACCTGAAGCCTCCTCACCATAACTTCTGCGTCCTCGGCCCTACGGGTCTGCTGCTTCAACTTAGTAGCCTGCTCGTCGTAGAGCTCGTCCAAGGTGAGAAGGTAGGCAGCCATGTGCAGCACAGTGGGGTCATCCTCGCACTGTCCATGTCCTTCCAAGGTCCGTACCCGGGCCAGCCAAACCGGGCGGTTTTTCTTGACAGGCGGGTAGAACCTCATCGGAGTGCGGCCAATATGCCTCTCATAGATCTGGCACAGGAAACGGAGGGCCTTCCGGGCTGCCACTTGATAAGTATCCTTGTGCCGGAAGCCGGTGGCAGTCACATTCCATGGCTGGATGTCCGGGTAGCGGCTACTCCGCCCGATGTAGATAATCATCTCACACCGAGGGGTCCCGCGGTCCTCGTACTCCCTGCTGGTGTACTCCGGACGCTCATAAATCCCAAGGCGGTCCATGCAGGCGAACAACAATCTGGGAAAACCAGGCTCCTCCAGGCAGTGGCTGTTGACCCATCCTTCCTCGGCCATCTGGAAAAGATCCGGGGCACAAATTAGTTTTACAATAGAGCAGAGGTAGGCAGAAATTTTGTAATTCTTTTGTTTTGGTCAAAAGGGCTAATCCGGTCCTAAGGTCGCGTCCTACAGCCAACGACGACTCTGATACCACCTGAAGCGTCTCCACATAAGTAGAGACTAAATGTGATACAAATATCAGTCTCAGGAGGCTGATAGCACATTTATTCGACAGATAATTCAGTTACCGTACAACTCCCGAGGGAGTGGGCGTGAAAGGCACGCAGCGATAAGCAGTAAATAAATAACGGCGGCTAACCAAGCGACTGCCAAAAGACAGCACTCGGGACTACACGGCAGCAGCAGCATCTTGGGTAGGCCAACACCACAGGCAGCGTCGGGTGCGGACGCAACCTCTACTCAAGGTCCTCGGCGACAAAGTCCGGGTCTTCCTCTATAGCAACGAAGCAAGGGTGAGTACGAACGTACTCAACAAGTCCAACCCCATCCACGGAGGGGGATACAAGCAAGTTTATGCACAGATACAACAAGGATAGGCTATAGTTTATTTGCGGTAAAGCTAAATTTTAACACATGCAGGGGATCGTTTTCGAAAGGGTTTTTGTAAGGTTTTCCTGTAATACCCGAAACACTGAGTGGGGTTGATCCTACACAAAAGATCCAAGTTTTTATCGCTATCGGACTCCCCGTCCGCCATAGCGCACAGCACAATTGCCGGACTCTTCCAAAATCCAACACACACGCACACACACATGACATTCTTGCCCAATTGCTAGTTATGTGACCAAGCCGTAACTCGTCCAATGCCGTGGACACGGCTACCCGGATAGGTTTTAACTCTGCAGAGGGCGTACACTTTTCCCACAAGTAGGGTACCGCATCACGATCACCTTAGTGACGGTACGGATCCTAACAAAGCCATTACCCACCTTAGCTAAGACTGGCTAGCCCTCGCGGAAACACCCAAGGGGTTCACGGCTCGTCCATGAGACCGTAACCGGGACCTAAGTCACCAAGATCTTACTCCTTTTCCATGGGTTCCCGTTGCTCACGAGCACCCCTGAGGACTATCAGTTCAGCTAGTGGGATTTATGCTAAGCCGTTGCCCATACAACGGTCGAGTGGTTGCACGATGGTGGAATTAGGCAAGATGACACATCAACTCGGTCCTTAAATATGACAAGATGGATATCTTCCGACATTGCTCAACCACCAAGGTACGAGCACAACAACATGGCATCCCACACAAGGAATACCCATCCATCCTGTCTACACATCCTTTTCCCTTGAACCCGAAAAGCCATTTTTCTCACTTGCACACACACACACGTTTATTTTCTGAGAACACCATGGTAATAATGATTGCAGTTGAGTAACAATTTCCTAAGCGTTCTAGCAGTGGTTATCATCTAAACAGAGCAAGTCGTATTTAGAGATAAACATAGGGTAGCAAGGAATGTTCGTAACAATTAAGGGGTGGCTATCCAACCATGTCTTGCGATGAAATAATATGCATTTTGTAAAACAGGCCAATAGGTTGTGTTTAAAAAACACTAGGTATTAAGTATGCATCAAAGGGTGAGATTGGACTTGCCGTCTTCAAAGCCTTCCGGGAGTTCCGGCTCGCGGTACTGGTCCTCGGGCTCGGGCTCGCGGTCAAACTCCTCCTCGGGCTCCTCCTCGGGCAAACCGCGATCTACGGCACACACAAACAGACACACAAATAAATAAAAGAGGAAACGGTTTTTAACCGTGAGCTCCGAACAGGAAACGTGAACGGAAAATAGGTAGAAGGCTTATTTTTGGGAAATTTGGATATAGATCGGCGAAAGTATTCCAGAGGATGACGTGGTGAAATTTGGGTTTAATTGGAGGAAGTTTGGCGCATGAAATGACGGTTTAAACATGAATTAGGGGCTTAAACGGAGGTTTAGGACTGATTTATAATAAACCAGGGACCTATTTGTAAATACTTTTGGAGGTGGAGTGAATATGCTATGAGAGTGGTGGGAGGACTTATTTGCGAATAGTGGATTTCAGGGGGTTAGATCGAAAATTGGTTTTCTTCTTCCTCTGGTGCGCACAGTACACAGAGAAGGAGAGAGGGAGGGTCACGGCCGGCCTAGGGGCGGCGGCTTAGGGTCGCCGGCGGCGAGGGGAGGCGGCGGGAGAAGGCGGAGGGGCTCGTGGAGGCCCCATTTTGCTACTCACCTTGGGGATTTGGGCAAGGAAGGGGTGCGGCTGGTGGTGGATTTTGGCGGTGGCGGTGGCGGCGGCTCGGGTGGTGGAGG
>NC_028458.1:53487440-53489791 GCF_000263155.2 Setaria italica | reverse complement strand
CCATGCCTCATCCCTCCCTGCAATCCCAAATCAAAAAAACTAAACCAAACCCAAACCGCCTTTAATAACCGAAAATTGAGGGGTTTTGAAGAGGGTTTTGCGGGGAGAGAAACGAAGGTCCTCTTCAATTCTCGTAAACTCAATTCGCATCCCAACTCCCTACATCCCATCCTGTCCATCCCTCATCCCTCCCTGCCATCCCAGATCAAACCAAACCAAACCGTTTTAACAACCAAAAATTGAGGGTTTTGCGGGGAGAGAAGCGAAGATTCTCTTCGATTCTCACAACCTCAGTTCCCATCCCAACTCCCTGCATTCCATCATGTCCATCCCTCATCCCTCCCTGCTATTCCAAATCAAACCAAATCAAACCGAGGCCTGCTATTCCAAATCAAACCAAACCAAATCGAGGGTTTTGCGGGGAGAGAAACGAGCCGTGGTGAAGAAATGTAGGTTGAAGAGGGGAGGGAAAGGTATCTCACTGCTTCATGGGGGCGACGAGGACGGTGGCGCTAGTGCGGGCGAGAGCGAGACGAGGTGGGCGCGGCCGCTTGGGGGAGTCAGGAGTGGGGGGTTCGTGATTAGCGCCGACCATTCTTATCTAGCTGCAACACAGTGGGACCAATCCGGGTGCTTCTGCTTTGCCGTGGAAATCAAGAAACCGGCGAGTGGTACTGGACCTGCTTACGGGCCAAGGCTCAGTTAGACATAAACTGTGACAAAAACAATCCGCAAAATGAATAAAAAAGTTACTGTCATGCGCATTCTTTTACGAAACATTTTTCAAAACAAATAGTTTCTGTGGCATCATAATTCTCAAAAATCTGCCGTAGCAAAATAACCGCTAGAGCCTCAATTGAGCTATATTTCCTTTTCTTAGTCATCTAAATATGTAACGAATTAAGAGATGATGACCTCAGCATTATACGGCGTATAAAACTCTAATACAACTCTGATTAATTGATGTTTTCTTCTACAGTAATGCTACAAAACAAACTACCGAAATTCTAAAAAATCGGACACTTCGACATATGTTGCAATAGTTAAGCATTAATATTGCAACTATTGTTTCTGCATGTTTCACTGTGAATATTGCATAAAATATAATGTTCATGTTGCGATGGAAATTTTCTATCCTAAAGTCAAACGACGTAGTTATTTTTACATATTATTTTTCATATTGCAAACAGTGATCGCTAATGTTGCACTAAGTACTTTTTAATATTTTATCGGAACATTCGACGAAAATTTTCCGACGTCCGAACGCTAGCAGCGCAGTCTTGACCGTACGTCTCCGAGATAACAAGTAACAATACAACACATATACCTGTGCTATCTGTTTTATAGACAATAGCACAAACGCTGCTCCTAACAAACAACTGCAACACTGAACAGGAACGACGAGTACCGAGCACTGCACGAAACAAAGTACTAAAGGACAATTCACCTCTATGCGATCTCATTACATATGCTATTTTTGGACAATATAGACGAGCACCTATGGAGGGTCTTCAAGACATCGTAATGATTCAAAATGGAACAAGTACAAAATTCTGGCTGTGTGCCCAAAAAAAAAGGCATTTACAGTTCCTCTCTTCAAAAGTTGAATGCTACCAGAAGCTAAAGCCCTGTCAATCCTTGCATATGCTTCTTCATGGCCCGATCTCTCCTGTGATGATTCCGGCCACCTCCTCTTCCAGGGCCACCACCCCTGGGCGCTGGCCCACCTCGAGCAAAGCCTTGTGCTGGATCATGATCCTCATTGTCCTCTGATGAACGGTCATGGTTCCTTCCCCCTCGTCTTGCACCACGGCCAAAACCTTCTTGTCTGCCATTAGAGTTGGCGTCTTCCTCAGCTGGATTGCCCTGATTTGAGCCCCCTCTTCTACCACCACGGCCAAATCCTTGTTGACCATTAGGGTTCCCATTTTCCTCAGCCAGGTAGCCTTGATTCCAGCCCCCTCTTCTACCACCGCGGCCATAGCCTCGTCCACTGGGGTTCTCATTCTCCTGAGGGTTGCCTTGACCCCTGCCACCCCCCCTTCTTCCTCGTCCACGGGGATTTGAAATTCCTCCGCTGTAGTTGTTTGCAGCATCAACCTCCTCTTCCTCGACATCTATATGTTGCCTACTTGGAGCACCGAAAGGAACATTTCCACCACGGCCAAGACCATAGATTGTATCTTTTTGAGTTTGCCTCATGACAGCTGCTTCTCGAGCACTGGATACAGCAACTGAACCAGCAACCTTATAACTGTAATTCTTCCATCCTTGACATAAAACTGCGTTCTTCTGTGACTCATCTGGGCATGTGATGAAGCGTCAGTGTCATGCACCATCAGTTTCCTCAT
>NC_028458.1:53450289-53487340 GCF_000263155.2 Setaria italica | reverse complement strand
TTGCAGTGTCAGGCAAATCATCATTGGCTTTCCTCGTAATCTACCTTGTGGGACAGATGATACAGATGAAGTTGATGATCCCTGGAATTCTGATGAAACTGCAGAAGATGGGCCCTGTGATGCTGATGAAATTGCAGAAGAAGGGCCCTGGGATGCTGATGAAGTTGCAGAAGATGGACCATCTTGAACAACGTAACATGCCTCAGCAACTTTATAAGGTTTCGCTGTAATTTGAGGTGCAGTCTCCACTAATATGCCCTTTCCTTTATCTTTCACAGCAGTTGGTGTGAGTTTTTTCTGTGGCATCTCTTCCAATGAAGTATCCAGAGCTAGAAGATCTTGATGAAGTGTTCCTTCTAATATCCTTTGGATAACTTCCTCAGGGTTCAGGTTGTAGGCTTCCAGGCAAGCAGCAAGGAAACCCTTCCCATAATCAGGGAAAAGGTCCCTTATCTGACTAATCTTGGACTCAATCATCGCAGTTTCCTCATCCTTTTGTTGTAATTCACCACCATGAGAAGAGACTGGCAAATCAGGTACACTATTCCAAGAGTGAGTAGATCCACACAAACGTGATATGAACTGGAATTGCTCATCATCCATGTATATCCATCCTGTTAAGAGTGGAAGAAACATAAAGTACATTTCACAAAAGGTCTCTGGCATCAATATGAATTCGAAAGTAAAAGATGTAGCATGTACACTAATTAAACAATGCTGTGGTAAATTACTCACACGACATAATGTAGAAATAATTGGTACACTTTCTTATGAAACCATAACTCAAGGATCGAGGATGATATAAACAAAATGGAAGTACCAGAACAGTTGAAATGTTCAATACAAAGCTTTAATCGGGTTTAAATCCGCCTTTACTCACTCTAGAATTGATTACTATGTAGAAACATGTTAGAACTCAGTTAGATTAGACATAAGAAACACTTAAGTAGCACCCTTTTTAAGTAAATGGTGGATGTTTGTAAAATTACATGTGTAGTTTCATGCAGGAAATCCTTTCATTAAAAGATAACTCCCTATACCAACCCTTCAGAAAAGATACATTCCAACATCATCTAAACAACACACAGAAAACAGCAGGCCATATGATAGGGGGAAATGTCAACTCAAATGAAGACGTCAGACTCATAAGCACAAAAAATCCAATGAAATGATGATTCTGACAAGAATATTTCCTTTTTAACACATGATTGCAAAATCCTGCTATTCAAAGTTTGTCGTTTATTGGGAGATGACACTTCATAAAACTGGAAGTCTAAGCTTCTAAGAAAAAACAGTGAAGCATATCACAGTTTCAGCTCCGTTAACTCACACAGTGATTGTAAGAGCAGGCTTCACAGTAGGATAAACATTTTTCATAAATATATGCAAAAAAATGTCCTTGCGTGAGGCATTAACACTTTATGATGACTTATACAAACAATCTATTAGATCACCTACTAAACATTACAATCGGTATTTGGGTGAATAATTTGATTGTGTACCTTTGTTCCGAATGTTGTCAATCTGACTCATTAACTGAAATTCACTTTCTAGTGATTGGAGGAAAGTACTTCCATGGTTCAGTTGAGAAGAGTATGCGGCTTCTCTATTTATATCTTTTAGTGTTTGAACCAAGATATCTCCCCTGATCATAGGGTCTTCAACATTAGCTGGAAACATCTTAGTAGAAGTTTGAGCATCGTGCTCCTTAAGTTGATCATTTAAATAGCAGTAGTGCAACAATCTCCAACCGAATTTGATTGTTCTCTTTGACAACATCCTTATACCAAGAGCAGTGTCACTAAGCATGCTGTCAGGTGATGCCTCTCTATTGCTCTGGGACTTGGACATAACTTTAAAACCCTGAAGCAATGATGGTAACAATGAATCGTACAACCTTGAAAGAGTATTCAGTAATTCCTCAACACCATAGCTGCAATCAAGAAGGAGATAAGCACCATTACAGAGGGACAAAATAGGGAACGATCTCGAAGGCATCAAACATCATTGGGATGAATGAGAAGCTTACTTCATTTCAAAATTAGTACAGAACAATAAAGCAGCAGGTTGATAAGCACCAACAAAGGAATCCAGAGTAACAATTGCATCATTTATAAAATCTAACACCTGTAGTAAATTAAGTTTATCATCAATTCAGGGGGTGGGAGGTGGCAATAGGAAAAATATAAAGTAGGCAAATCAGAATAAGTCCAGTGTGGATTGAAGTAACCTCCAAGAAATCTTTATAAAGTTGAACATATCCATTATCAATTGATCCGGTTGAAGTGAGCACCTGTATTCAATTGTAGTTACTAGTTCAGATAGGTTCAATACATATGAGATATCTGGAAAGAACTACTACTATCCAATAGCTGAAAAATACATGACAAATCCAGTATTGTTATTATTGGTCCTCATCAAAAGTTAAGCTCATCAATTAAACATTTGAGCATATGTGATGTTAATAAATATTCTTTAAAGGAAATCATTTACTTTTAGTTATCATCATTGTCAACTGCTGAGTTTGATAACAAATGTCCTGGAACAGCTAATAAATCGTCTCAATTGCCAGAAACAAAAACTTTTAACCAAACTAGGCATGTACCAGTAATGCTTAAGGAACAGGGAACAGAGCATTTCAGGGAAGGTTAATAGAGATACACGGCAAACAACAATGAGGGAGAAGAGTCAAGAGTATGAGATTATGTACATTATGCTAAGTTGACCAGATATTGCACAAGATAGTAGAACACAAACATCAAAAGAGACCAGGAAATGGAAGACACATTGCACTTTAAGGCAGTAGTCACAAATTAAGGAATCAGCACTAAATAATCATTGATAGCATGAACAAAGGACTGAAAATCTTGGATCTAAAAGAAGAGTGCATGAAATACAAGAAGCCATACCGCACCTACATGCAGTTTCTCCAGACTAAAAGCATACAAGCAGTAATTATTAAATAATGCTATGGAATATTGCTATCAAATAAAAAAGATTTTATCAATTCCATGAGTGAGTACAAGGTATAGAAACAAATTGCAAAGATGACCTGTAAGGATGCCATGCACCTATCATGCATCGTGTGGAAAATGCCAAGGAACTCAGGAATGACAATATTAATGCCATCCAGGGCATTTGGCTGCACATTAATAGCATTTGTAACCTGGAGAAGCAGAAAGAGAGTGCTCTTTGTCAACACAAGTGTCCATGATTAAGAAAATTTAGCTAAAAGAACAAAATAGATTTCAAATTAAAAATTTGTAAACAAAAGTGCTTAAGACAACCAAAAAAAAAAAGCTACTTCAGGGACTAACCAGTGAACTTGTTAACTTGTTGTTGTCATGCTCATATATAGCACATATATCCAACAATTTTGGCAGATCAAGCAATTTTTTCTCCAGCAGCAGGGCTACAAAGGAACATTGTGGAATTGTGAATATGGTATGCTTTGACCGATGGTGCACCTCAATAAACCCCACACAATAAATAAATGAGTAGTACTAATCCCACCTGTATGCTCCTTCAAACTAAGGGACTCGCCACGACCTGCTCCAGGATCCTTGTTTGAGGATCTAAAACACGAAAAGGAAGCATATCATAAGTCATAACAAACAAATGCGACTTAGTGAAAAGGTTATACAGAAAATGAGAAATGACGAAAATCTCACATGCGGTAGAGGACCATAAACACACGACGGCAAAGCTCAAGCTCCCCAACAACCAAACCTGCTACTGCCCCCTTTGGGGCCCGGTGTGGCAAATCATACCAACGGTGCCTGAATTGTAGGTAACTATCCAGGAAGTCATGCAAAGATGTATTCTGTGCCACTGGAAAGAATAGAAGTTAGCATTAATATGTCCATACCGTAATAGTAAATTAATCATATTAACAGATATATTGATTCAATTATTGTTTATTGGGATAACTTGTTTTCAAGAATCATGGACAAGTGAAAGACAGATCCTTATGTGGCTAAATCCAAACAATAGTATTGGCAACCGATAAGTCTATAGAAACCATCTTTACCCTGTTTCTCTAACTGCCTATTCAGGAATGTGGCAAGAGTACAAGACAATACATGTGAATAGTACCTGGAGTGCTAACTGCAAGTATCAGGTGCACAAGAGTATATCGGTAAACATATGCACATTTGACTAAATCTGATTGTGTTTAAGTCAGCCAAAGATGGGTGAGAGAATCCCCCCCCCCATTTGGGCCACATAGAGCAGACACGAGGTATGAGTTTGAGTATGTGCAGTTCACTAATATACTCTTGTGCACCTGATATTTACTCGCTAATAGTAGACTTCAGATAGCACGACTCTTGTGTCAATCACGATTATTTATATGCAAACCACCGCAGAGACATCTTAGGTGTAACAGAAACTTAACTCAAATCAGATGTTTTTTAAAAAATCAAATCAGGTCACGCTTTCAAGTTTTGAACAGAGTGAGTGAGATTTTCACTGCAATCTGAGCATAACTGAAAATGCATCCAGCAAATAACTAATACTTCTTCCATTCCAAAGTGTAGGTCGTTTTGGCTTTTCTAGATACATGATTTTTTTTCTACGCACCTAGATATAGATTATGTCTAGATACAGAGCAAAATCTATCTATCTTGAAAAGCCAAAACGACCTACAATTTGGAACGGAGGGAGTAGTAGATATGTTTTCGGGGACTGTCACTCGAATTAACCACAACAACCCAGTATAGTTTAAATTGCACTGTAAACATAGTTTGATAAGAGCCTTGACCTGCAACTTTACATATAGGCAGGAAAATATCCAAGAAAGAAGCATGTAGTATTTCAAAACAAGATCAAACAGAAGCACAGATGTTTAAGCCACTATGCACACTGAAAGAGAACTGCAAAACAAAAACACTGCGAATCCCAAGCATCCAACCGTGATAGCAGAATCAGACGTTTCTAAACATGTAAATGCCCACTATAATTTTATGCTTAAATGACAGCATTGGTTTGTTATGAAAGGATAAACATCACAAGGCTCCCTAAATTCAGTCGATCAACAACACTGAAGCAAGCAATAGCAGGTTCGATCAGTGACCAATATCCAGGCCAGTGTTTTCGCTTACCCTGGCGCCAGAACTCTCGAGGTTTGGCCCGGAGGAGCGCGGCGAGCGCGTCGTTAAGGAGGTCGACGACGGCCTGCGACTCGTGTGCGTCGAGGCCGCCGAGCCCCGCCGCGACCGCCTCGTCATGCGGCAGGTACGCGACGAATCCATCAGCCTCCCCGCCACCAACGCTGCCGCTAGTGTTCCTGCCGGTGCCGGAGCCGGATGCGGAGGACGAGGCGGTCGACGATCGGAGCGCAGTGGTGAGCGATGGCTGGGACGGGGGCGAAGGTTTTGGGGCCGCGGGGGAGGCGGATTTGGGAACGTAGCGCTGCGGCGGCGGCGGCTGCCTCGGTCCAGGGTTGTGGTGCTGGCGACGGTGCTGGGAGGGTTTGGATTGGTGAGAGGGCGGCGCGGACGACATGGCTGGATCGAGGAAGGTGGAGACGCCTCTGGTTTGGTTACTCGGGGACGAGAGGAAGTCAATAGGTTTCTTCCTCGATTTTAGGTGGGGTTTCGCGTAATTCTGGGAACTCTGAAGGTCCGTAGGGATAATATTCTTACACCTTTTATTAGGGTACAGATACTCTTGCTTAGACTGATAAAAATACTCTTTGCTTAGTTTTGAGTAGACTTTAAGAACTGATGACTAATGAAAGGTAGGCTCAAAATTTCCAGTTCAAAGAAAAGGTGAGGACTCAGAATTAATAAAAGGCACATTGTGTGTGTGTGTTTATCACTTTATCTTTGTGTGTGTTTATCACTTTATCTTTTACCCAAAATTTGAAGGACTTGATAGTCGCCAATTACAGTATTTCCTAACATTTTCCGAAACAAAAGTGCATCTGGACAAACCACCTGAATAAATTGAAGTATGGGGGGAAAAAAGGTAGAGGGAAGCCCACTGAAACTATATCAGAGCCAGGTTTCGATCCTGGGACCTGTGGGTTATGGGCCCACCACGCTTCCGCTGCGCCACTCTGATTGCTGTGCTCTAACGGATTAACAAAATTTATTATTCTGTAAGTAATCCCAATCTGACCACTCTTGAAAATGTCTCGTTCAGCGTCACCGCTCACCCAGTCTGCAGCGCAGGCCATACTATCTCCGGGGCAGTCGACAAAAGACGCACAAATAGTGCTTAAAACTCTATCACGTGGTTGTACGTTGAAATTGTATTGAACGAAACAGATCAAACTTCAGCCAAAAAATATAAGTATACAAACTTTGTGCATGCCCGTGCACTCACGGTCCCTGGGAACAAATAGCTCTATGAGAAGGGGGAACAAAGGGTAAAGTCCATACTACTGCTAATCTATATCTATATTTCAAACATCATAGTAGAAGGGATGGTTCAGTTCATCTATACACCAATATTCAGGTTCAAAGATTCAATTGTGAAACATCTGGAGCTGAAATTCTCTATTGCTAATCCATCATACTGCAAATTTAAATGCAGTGGTCGTCTGAGGTGTGATGGAAGAGTACTGCCATGGAGAAAGAAGATAACAGTCTAACAGACACCTAGCTCTTCAGCTGATCCGGTATCCATGTTGGATCATATGTGAGTTAATGAGCTTTATGGTTCCCATTCTTTGTTCTCCAGGGTTGATTCCACATCCTTTTCCTCCTGTTGCTTTTCTTTCTTGCGCTGCATCAATTATTCGAAAACTGGAGTGAGGCATGGCCCTTTGATCATTACACCCAAAGTGCAGTAGACAAAAGGCTGAGGTAGTGAAGTACATAAGCAGCATCAACATGAGAAGCAACTTGATCTACACAAAACATCAATTAGAGTTCTTTCCTGCAGGTACAGAGATAAAAGTGGTGGGAGTAGGTATAATTTTATCAATTCTGCGCTTATTCAAGTGTCAGCACTGCTGTGGACAGGCTTAGAGTTCTGCTATTACTTAGTCAAGTGGCAGCACTGCTGTGGACTGGCTTAGAGTTCGGTAAACATCATTATTTTCAATTAAGTGTAAATAACTTCTCAAAATGTGCTAGTTTAACTCAATCCTTAGGTTCAGCAGTTTCTTTCATGGAAACATCTCACTTCTGTCACAGCATCTCCTTTTGCTCTTAAATATGGATGCTAAATTGATTGAACAGTAAAGACAGGTTACTTCTGTGAGATCATCATTTGGTCTCAGACATGGGTGCTAGATTACTTGAACAGTAGAAGATGCAAACTGAAAAAACTTAATCATATTAATCCATGTTACTTCTGTCAACATCTCCTTTTGGTCCTAGACAATCTGTCACAACCAGAACCATTCAGCTAGCCATTTGTTCAACATTTAAAGAAAAGGATCAAGATAGGGAAATCAATAAGGACTGACAGGTCTAACACTCTTAGCAACGTGGCAGGTCACTTCCTCTTATCTTCACGTCCTTCATTCTTCTACCATATCTATATGCACTATATGTCCCAGTTCTTAGTGAAATTTCAAGAGTTTGCTGAGCACACTAAATTAAAAATAAAAAATAAAAAAACACAATTGGCTCAATGGAAAAATGATGTTAGGCCCAACAGCTCCAATAGTGTGAACACTGGACCAGCACTGTGCTCTTCCATATGATCCATAGATAGGCAAAGAATGTACCTTTGGAAGAAGCCCTTCTGCAGACATCAGTTCATACAACTTACGCATGATTGTTTCTTCTTCTACCTGTAGCAAGTGTTAACAAGATCAGTATATACAAAATATTATCCCCACAGTAAAATATCTCATACTATAAGAAGCTAACCTGAAGTTTATGCAGCTCATGGGACATTGCTCGGTATGTGCCCATTAGTGCTTGATTTTGCTTGTCCAAATGCCTGCAGATGGCCTTTATGTTATATAATATAATGAACTGAAACTATGATTCATTTAGTGCTAAAGGATAGTCAAGAGACTGTACTTGGACACTTCAGCTGAATGCTTTGGGTCCATTATCACCAAACAACTTGATGTGTTTCCTGCAAATTAGTAATAAACTATTAGACAATCCAGTTCTCAATCAAAGTAGACAACTGTCCTCCATATCAGAGGCGGGTACATAGTGAAATTGATGCTTTTGTTAGTTAATCTCTAGTGAAAACTACTGTTTTGTAAAGGAAAGTTTCCGGGGGGGGGGGGGGGGGGGGGGGGGGGGCTACGAATCAAACTTATTAATAAAATGAAGCTCCACCCTTCTCCATATTGTGTATAACTATCTAATAATACAAATGCCATGCAAGCGTGTATCACATTGTGTCTTGTGAGTTACCACTCCTTCCTAACGATTTAGAGTAGGCAAGAATATGACTATCTTTCCCGCCTATGGATTACTTATGCTATTTTCACGAAATAATATTCATGATGGCAGATTTGACAACATGAACACGGAGACTATAACAACCAACACATGTAATGTCAGTTTGGTTATCTAAAGAATGTTTTGCATAGATACATGTAATCTAATCTGCGGCATAATGTGAATCAGCAAGGTTTATATTTTGCTACCAAAACTTGTATCTAAGATATGCTGAGCATGACATAGGGCTTGAATGAACAAATTTATGGACTTTACTAACGCCTGCACATGCAAGATTTGGGGCGACGGCATGCACAGTCCACATTCAATGAACCCGGACTGCCCCGGCCGCTGGCAATGGCGCCGCCCTCCACCCCGCCACTGGCTGAGGAAGCCGCTCGCCCCCGCCGTCGGTCCTTCCTGCCGGTTGTAGTCTGCCGCCTCGCGTCGCTTCGCCACCCTCGATCCGCCACCGCTGGCCATGGGGCCCTCCCTCGACAACCCCGAACCCGAAACCTAACCCTAACCCAGCCACCACCAATGCCTTCGAGAGAGGGAGGGGGACCCGGAGGAGGACCCACCTCGTCGCCGGCCGTCTATCACTACCCACCACAGCTGGACGAGCACGAATCGGCGGAGGAGAGGAAGAGAGAGCGGTTGAGGGTTTGGGCCTTTGGGGTGCTCGGTTTCGCACAGCAGGAAGGAAAGAGAAGAGTCGGTCATACTTGGTGGATGCTCGTCGCCAGCGAAGGCCTGGCGAAGGACGGCGGCGCTCACCCAGCCGTCGCCGCAAGAAAGGAAACGAGGAGTCGGTGGAGATTTCGGCAGTGCCGGCGACGGCGAAGAAGAGGACGGTAAGAACGATTCGGTCTTGTGCCAGAGACACCGTTCAACTATACGGAGTGCTACATTCATCTGATTGGGGTTTCGGGACGCCGTGAGGTCGTGACATGCGTTTGGCACTTTGGTTGAATTCCTAAAATATCTTGATTTAACACAAGATGCTCATGCGTTGCCATGGAGTAGTTATATTTTTAAAACTTGTGGTATTTTTTTATTCTAGCTTCATATTTTTGTTACACTCAATGAATCTCTACACTTTAGCTAAAAAATCAAGGAAATTTTGATTAACTTGTTTCTTGTATTCAAATACTTATTACATTTCTATAGTTTTTATTTAACCAACAAGTTGCTAGTTACAAAAATAGGTGCAACCATATTATACCATACACCATATAAGGTAACCTATTTTATAAGGATTATGTTTCTCATATGGTTTGGTCTAGAAAATACTCTTGTTGGCTAAGAGTAGCGTATGGTCAGCATCCAACAACGCTGCTGAGCGTCCGACATTACTATCACCATGCGTAACTTTTCTACTCCATCATTTATTCACTCTCCATACATGTTTTATTCGTTTCAAGCTACTAAATGATCCCTACTGTTCTGTAATTAAATAGGCAGTTGCAATGTTATGTATGGATGCAGATTTTACCATGCACTGTTCTGTAATATAAACTTGTTAACCATGTGCATATACATGCACTTGTACACTGTCGAGAGCATTTTGCCACGATGGTAGGCTACGTGAGTTGTGACTATAACTTAGGTCACAATTGTTAATTTTGAGAACACAGAGGGCAACAAAAGTAGATTTTAGATCAATCAACAATGGGAGATATCTGAGCACTATAAAAAAAATTGATAGCGTGTACTGGCATGATGCTGTGTTTCTATAGCTTCCTAGAAAACATTTTCCGAATTTAGTCATTGCTTCACAGGGAATATCATGGAAATGCTATGTCAGAGCATGATAGCTGATCTCCAGTCGGAGCCCAATCTTGTTGACCGCGAACTCACTATACCATATACACATGTAAAAATGTAAGTAAAAATGTAGAAATTTTGGTGAGAATTGTTAATTATTATGGATTATACCATAACCTTTTGCTCCATCTCTTCAAAATTAATACTGATGGCCTAAGTTACAGTCATGTAGCCTGTCACCATGGCAAAATACGCTCAATGACGGTACATATACACGTTTGACAAAATAATGTATCCATTTGTATGTTTTACGACTTGTATCAAAGTGGTGCAATTTACTAATTTTTGTTTTTTTTCTTAGGAAGTATGATGCGGTTATCATTCATGATAAATATTCCTTGTGCCATGTAAGAGAACATTAAATTCTTGTATATGAAAAAAGAATATATAAATTCCTGTAGGCCTACATGTATTTAAGTCCTTCTCGTCAAGCTATTAGAAATTCAGAATTCAGATGTCCACGCAAAAACATCGATCGCTGCACTGAACCATTTATAAATCCTTTTGCAGTTCTGGTTAATCAACAGCGTTTGAATTACACGTTCCGACATTCGAACTCGTGTCAGGTTACGAATTAAGCCTCATTCTTTTTGTATGTGCTGAACTGCCAATACAAAGTTCAGCTCTGTCTGCTGTTCGAGGAGACCAGTGCTTAGACTGTAAAAAATCGTTCGTTACAACTGCCCGTCCTTCAGCGATGAATATTTCAGATGAATTCAAGGAAGAAACAAAAACGAACGGTAAAGAATCAATGCGCGCGGCCAGCGGACATCGGGCGCCCGTCGTCTTCGGAGCCGATCATTGTTGCGGCGGCGAGATCTTGAGATCGAGGCCGACGTTGACCCCGTTGTACGCGATCGGCGCGAACATCCACATATCGTCCGAGCTCAACAGCTGCACATAACGAAGAAGATTTCGAATACTCTTTAGCATACGGAAGTTTC
This sequence comes from Setaria italica, assembly GCF_000263155.2. Classification (NCBI taxonomy): domain Eukaryota; kingdom Viridiplantae; phylum Streptophyta; class Magnoliopsida; order Poales; family Poaceae; genus Setaria; species Setaria italica. The sequence continues at coordinate 53,476,209 of NC_028458.1, read as the reverse complement.
AGCGCACAACAACAGGAATTCGGACCAGGATTTTTCGAGGACCAACCTTGATCTGGAGCTGCAAGAACTTGACGTATTGAACTGCTTCTTCGAGCATCGTGCTGATGTCTACCTGAAAAACGACGCCAATGCATTCATCAGCACGACGGATCCGTTTTGCTAGAGATTGCTCTTGATTTTCATGTGATAAATTTTTCCCCCCGCGTTAGGTGATTGGAATTTCAGTAACTTGCCTTGGTTCCATTGGGAATGAGATTCTGCAGTATCTTTAGCCGCTCATTGATCCGCTCTCTCCTTTTCTGCATCACCAGAGGCACAAAAACTTCAGAATTCAGGTTCAGAATTCAGTAGCAGGCAAGTGCTAGCTGAAACTGTATGCGAGGCCATCTGGTCGTTGAGGCAGCTTCTTGTTATTACCCTGGCATAAAGGCTTTGCGGATCGGTGGCCGCCCCACGTCCGGCCCTCGCCTTCCCACCTCCCGACGACGACTTCCTGGACGCCGAGCTCACGTTGCTGCACGCCGTCATCTCCAGCGAGTCGTCGTCGGACAGGTAGTTGCCCGAGCACTGCACGTTGCCGTCGCCGTTGCTCTCCTCCTGGTTGCCTCGGCTGCACGCGCCCTTCTTCTGCGCCTTCTTGGACTGCGCGTTCTTGCCCTTCTTCTGCACCTGCATCAGTGATCAGACGACGGACATCGTCAGGCATCCAGTTCTGATCACTGATGATACACTGATGATACCCATTAATTTGATCACGAGTTCCTGACACTACTTACCGGCATTGCCGTGGAGCGCGGTTTCTTCTTTGGGACGGTGCACGTGGCGCTCTCGTCCTTGTGATCCTGCAGCAGCTTCCTCTTGCACGCCGCCGGCACATCGCCGCCGTCCTGGTCCTCGAAGTCGAGGTTCAGATCAAGCATGAAGCTCGGGTCCGCCACCTGCTCGTCCGGCACGAAGAAGTCGCCGGTCATCGTGACCGTGCCGCTGCCGTAGTAACCAGCATGGCCGTCGTAGCAGCCTGCACCCGTGCTGGGCTGGTGCATGTAGTACGGCGCCGCCGAGCCGTAGTACTGGTCGGCTTCTTGGCAACCAGGCCAGTACATGGCCGTCGTCGGCGCCGGCTGCTTGTGCTCGTTGCCGAAGTACTGGACCCCGAGCAGCTGGGCCATCGCCTCGGAGTCCTCCACGGCGACTGACGGGTCGAAGGAGTGCCAGCTCGCCTCGGAGGACTCCATCGTTTTCTCTCCTCGGTAGACGGTAGTTGATGGCCAAGCTAGCTACTGGCAGATGGTGATGCGCGTGTCCGAATTTATAGTAGCAAATAGCACTGGCACAGCTTATAGTTTTCAGTTCAGTTTAGGGAATGTTCCCGCGTACAAGTCTGACCATTGGCTCCAACATCAGACTGGCGGATTGTTTAATCCGAATCATTCCGGGGTAGGCATTTCCAGTTGGAGATGCTAGCGAACAGCTCGATGAGACCGCTGAAAATCGCGTAACCACGGAATAGAAAAAATGAGACGCAAAATTCAGATAAAAAAACAGGATTTTTTTTTCGGCCATGGGGCAATTGGAAACTGGTGCAATGAGTGAGCCTGATAGCCCAGATGATTACATGAATGATTGAAATAGCAGGTATGATTAGGTGAGCTCTGGAGAAATGCGCAGTGGTAGTCTTAAAAGAGTGATTTGGACTGGATGATGAACTTGGGCGAAAAAATGGGAGACTTGGATGGTAGGACTGTAGTTGGGAATAAAGAAGGAGATGGTCGCGAAGGAGTTGGCGAGATCGTGGGGAGGAGTTCTTTGCCATTATAATTTCACAGGGAGGAGAGATAATTTGCTGCTTCATATCATTGATTCTGATCTTTACCTCCCGCATAGGGACTTCACAACTAACGCATATTTTTATGTGTTTTAACTAGTTTTTTGGGCCAATTTGGAGTCTCTTGGCATCGTTGTCCGTGATTATTAGGTAAACATCTGATAGTTTATTTCCATTCGTGCGTGTGTTTGTTCTCTGTTCCCCTTGTTCAAACCATATCACGAACGCGCATTGTCTGTTCTCTTTCCGGCAAGTGCCCATAGCTAGGTTTGTGTCACGCATTCACTGTCTTGAGGAACGGACGGACATGCATTACGCACTGTACTCTGTACTCTATGGCACGTCTCATCCCAAAACGGCTTCACCAGTGAAGCTAAAGCCGGTGAAGTCAAAAAAACTGGCTTCACCCGACTTCTAGTTCATTTTAGTCCCAGCTTACAAAACGACTTCACGCTATAGTATCTCGATTTGCGTGAAATAGATGAAGCTAAAGTCGAAATAAACCGTGTCAAAGAGGACCTAAGTTGTCCTCTCACTGCACTCGTCTGAACTTGAGACTTGAACAAGTGCCTACTTCATCTGAACTGCTATAAAAGAAGAAGAAGAAGAAGAGAAGAAGTCGAGACAGTGCTCTCCTCCTTAAAATTAAAATTCAGCTGTCAAGTTCAAAACTGATTACATTTGCGTTTATTTATTCCCGTAGTACTTGTACTCCCATACCTTTGCTCGTTCAGCAAACCCGTACTGCGGCGCCATTTTTCAGTAGTTTAAGTTGGGGATATTTTTTGCCACAATTTTTTCAGTACGTCTCGCCAATTAGCAAGGGACACATACCTCTGCAATCCCTTGTTGATTAAGTAGTCTGTTGAGGGAGGATAGGCAAGTCGGCACGGGTTTCTCTCAAATTACAGACACGTTATAACCACGTTCAACAACCAGACGCAAAGAAAAAAATACAGAGAAAAATTCGAAGCCACATATCTGGTCCACTTCCAGCATAAGCATTATCCATCTCTCCTTTGTCGCCTTGTGCGTTGCTGAACAATGCAGAGAGACAGTAGTTCCGTGCGCGCAGCTGAATCTTCATTCTCTGCAGGCTGTAGCTTGTTACTTGTAAGGGTAGGGCATATGCAGGGAAGCGTAGGGCGTTGGTATAAGGATTTTTGACTTTGCATGAGCCCTTTTTTCGTTAGGAATGCAGGATAACCGTGGTCCACAGAAACTAAAAAAAGGAACCGAAAGGATATGTGTAACATGAACGCCAGTTGGTGAAAATATCTCGTATGTTCATCAGTTCTAGTTCTAGGCGCCGACACTTTTGGTTTCCCGGGTGCGAGGGTACGCCAACAGAAGCCACAGCTGCTTCCAGTGACCGATCCGGTTTTCAGACGACAGATTAGCTAGCTGCTACCAGCAGAGAATGCCATCTGTGTGTACTTGTGTCGTGGTTAGTGTACGAGTTCAGATATATATAATCCTGTTATTAGTCCTACTGCTGACATGCCGTGTGAATGCATAACACGTGCCCCAGAGGAGAAGAAGGCGTCTCACATTGCTGGTGGTAGCTTGCATTGGCTTTGGTGTCGAGTGCTACATCCTTGATTCTGCACATTAGTCATCAGGACATGGCTTTGGGAATGTCAGGTCTTACTTCCAAGTCTGCATATCTTGCGCGGTGCCAGGGAACATACAACACATTTGATAGCAACGCAATTTGGCAATTTTTTGTGTGGTTGTTGGTACCAAGCAAAGCAAGATCCTAACAGCTGACAAAATAGCGGCTAGGAATTGGCAATGCAACCTTACATGCTCTCTTTGTGATCAAGAACTTGAAACGGCAACACATCTCCGCCTTCAATGCTGTTTTGCAAAGGAAGTCTACATGTTGGTGAGTAATTGTATCGAAGGAATGATCAAGGTGCCGAATATTAAGGATGTGTGTTGAAGAATGACGGTGGAAATCGTTGGCAACTTTCAGAACGAAGCAACGAAGGTCTATTGCTGCATTGCTCATTTTTACAGCATGAAATAGCCGGAAGGAACGGAATCGGCGCGTTTTTGAAGAAAAAAGCTTGAGACCACAACATGTTTTCCAGCTGATCCAAGAACAAGTCTAGTTGCGGCAACGAGCATGTGGTAACTTAGAATTGGGTTAAAGTACTTTGTATCTTTATGTTATTGTTGAGCGAGTTAAATCAATTTATGTGATATCAGACTCTATGTAACCTAAACGTTCTCTAAATGAATCAGGAGCACTCCTATTTTATTTTAAAAAAAGAATGTCAGGTCTCTCTCTCAACCCAGCAGCCGTTTTCATGTTCAAGTGAGAATTCTTTTTGAAGTTTTCAAGTGACAATTCGACAAGCTTCATGTACTCGTAAAAGTGACCCTATGCATCCCAAAAACAACGATTAGGGTATCATAAACGATCAAGAAAGATCCACGTTACGACAAAACTACATGTGCATATTTTGTTCCTGCAACAACGCTGCTGCGTGCAACACAAACCGACAAAACAAGCATACGGTTCTTCGAATAAAAAAGAAGAAGAAGAAAGAAAAAAGAAGACGAACTGAAAATCTCCAATGACAGCAAACGTATCCGCATCACAACTGACGAACATAATTAATTTTGACATCCGACCTCCCAGACATTATACTGGCGTCATCTCTGCCTGGCTGCTTCCACCGGATCGACACGTCCACAAGATGAGCTAATGATCAATTAACTTATGCCGCTGCATATATTAACACAAGCGTACGTGTGAGTTAGTGGTGCACGATTAATTAGTGGATGTTTGCAGAGGTCGAGTGATTGATCTAAAGAAACAAAGATTTCGTAAGACAGCAGCAATTGCTCGAAAAACTAGATGGATAATTAGAAACAATGTTAATGCGAATGATTGGTTGATAGATACCTCTCTTGGATATGATTCTCTACCCAAATAGGGAGGTTTGCAAATAATGCAGGTTGCTCAGTAGCTGTCCAGCTAATCAGTGTGTTCCATGCTCATATAACTATTGGATGATGCGAATATCATATCGTTTGATCCGGCCATTGTTGGAATCTTTTTTAAGAAAACTAAACCATCACTTGAGTTTGACTGGTTTTATAACATGCATGTGGAGGGCATGCATATTTGAATGAAATCTAAGTAAACCTGGTCATTTTCAAAAAGTTCACGATTTACAGCCTGAATAAAAACACCAATCAATCTTGACCGTAGTATGGCGACATCTGGGTCCTCGACTAATTGTTAGAATGTCAAAGCACCAAACTAAAGAGGACTAGCGCAGGAAATAAGCGATGTGAAATGAACAGAAAAAAATTGCTCTGTAGATTCACAATGATAAGAAACAGGCGCATGAAGCAAAATTATGAGCATGCGAATATTTGACCCTACTACTGGCAGGTACAGTCAAATATTTCTGCATTTTCCTTGCTTAAACATAACCTGAAGTGATGTGTTTCAGGGCCACAATACTGTAGAAAACGCACATACATCACTTACACCCGGCGGAGATAACGAATCAGAAAACTAGATCCGCCATTTGTATCATATAACCATAAACCTCTATTCCTTCTTAATTGAACGGCCGAGCTCCTGCCATTTTCGTGAAAGGAAAAATAGTGTTGTTATCTTGAGATGCCAGCAAGGCGCCAAGGCCTCATACAGTACGTATGAAATAATGAAAACTTAAACGGTTAAAGCCCACAACAAATGGCAGCAGGCAGTAATGCATGAAAACTCAGTAGTGACTACTGGAGAGAGGTGGCACCAGTTTATCAAAAAAGCCGCTTGAATTGGTTTGTATCAAGTACACTCATGAGAAAATTAACAATTAACCATTTTGGAATTTTTATCTCAGCCACCCACCCCGGCCCCTTACGCCATTTGCCATTCCAAACAATATGAAGACTCTTCTTCTATTTTCTGAATTCTGATTTTGTATAATGGCTGTTTTAGCTTACACCAACCAGGCACCATAAGCATTTGCAGAAGATTTTAGAAGGAAATATATTTTGGCCTTAATAAAAAGAACACAAGTGCAAGGTAGCATGCCATTTCAGTTTTACAACATATCAAACCAATTATCAACACACTATTCGTAGTTTCATTAACACAGTTTCCGAAGAAGAACGAGCTCTAAATTTTTGCTTGAACTAATGACTACTGTTGATCGAGAAAAATCTAGTGAGCCTTATGCCAGCTACCTAACATCAAAATAGATGAAATGTATCATCAAAACTTACTAAATCTTATTACATGCATATCAATGCAACCATACAGCTGGTGTATTGTTCCACTTTGGATTGAAATGAATAATAGTTGACATTACTGGTCTTGTGCATAGAGGCAAGATGCTTGGATTGAAAGAAATTTAGTCTATAACATTGAATGATTTGAAGGTGTATATCAATCTAATTATTAGGACCCAAATGTCTTCACTATTGTTCTAAAAAGTACTAAGAAGTTATCAAATTTAGGTCAAAACATATACATGACAACCATATTTCAATAATACGTTTACAATGTAACGATGCAAGAAATAATATTCTGTCATAGTAGTGTCTCTCAAAGATAAATTTGACTGAAAAAGGACTTACATAAATGGAGGGAATGCACCTGAGAAACTGTAAAACATAGTTGTATACGGGAACTGGTGTTCCATGATAGGAACACTGACACTACATATGTGCTAATGTGCAAAGTCAACTAATTAATTAGCACAATGATAAATAATTCATCTAAGCTAACAACAACACTTTGGTGAACTTATACTATCATATATGCATAGTTCAAAGATGAATGTTGCAAAGAATCTAGAAGAAAGAGCAGCTTTTATAGAGCAAACTAGCAGGACGATTTTTTCTACCTCCAATAATTAAAGAGAAAATCATACTTCTAATCTCTATCAGCCAACCTTGGCAGAGATGGGATCAATCACGTAAAGGGAAAATCTCTGTTATCCTGCAGGGGGAAATGCGAATGTGGCTGCATCCTTGAACAAAATGTAAAATTACCTGTTCAAGTTTCCAAAGAAAAAAATTCTATTTTTTTATAAGATTCGGGAGATAAACATAGGACCTCTGACCATAGATCAGACCAAAAAGGTTCACAACATGATTTAAGCAACGCAAAATTGACACCGAAGCAGCCAGCTTGAAACTAGACTTGAGAGAACATTCGGATCAGAGGCTCAGAGCTGACAACAGCTAAGAACAAGAAGGGAAATAAACAAGCTCTGGTTTGGTGCAGATAACAAAGAGAAGATGTAAAACCATATCTATAGACTTGTCCGTGAAGCAGCACATAGTGTAGTCGGCTGAACAAAAAAAAAGAAAGAAAGAAAAGGAAACTACTAGAGAGACTTAAAATGTACACAGGAACAACTTATTCAAACCCATTAAGATTAGCAATCAGGTCTACGCAATACCTAAGGCAGACCCTCCTTTAATTTTCAGCAATGACACACTGTGCAAACTTATGAGAAATCCTACGGCTGGCTAGTTGCTATTTGTGCCAATTCAGTATGTGCAATGTCTCCGTGTGGATCAGCCTGCACGGCTGGACTCCCACCTCTAGGAGAGAGATTATAATAATCAAACTGGAATTTAGGAGAACTATATACTTTGGTGGATTATCACTATCTGCTGTCTATTTAGAGCCTGTTTGGATTCAAGGGCTAAATTCACTTTTAGCTCAAAATTTAGCCCTTAGGATCCAAATAGGCGGGCAAAAAGTGACAAAGAGCTAATGTTTGAGCTAAAAATTTTAGCTCTCAAAGAGACCCTAAACTGGGCTAAAATGGTCCCCAGACCAAATTCCACCCCTGCCCCCGTTTCTTCCCTCTTCCCCGCGTGGTCCCCTTGCCCCTCCCGCACCCCCTCTCTCCTCCGCCTCCAACGCCCGTGCCTCCCGATCCTGCCTCCTCCGGTCGGCCCACGCGGCCTCCGCCGGCCTCACAAGCCTCCGCCCGCACCTGCACCCTATCCTTCCACTCGTGTGCGGCGGGGGAGAGGAACGCCGCCGCCGCCGGGTCGAGCGGGCCCGACGGCACGCCGGGCGCGAGTGGCGACGGCAACGTGGAGTCCAGCCCCTCCTTCTCGTGCACCCGCACTGCCGCCGCCGCCCTCTCACCCGAGCGGTGGGGGAGGAGGAGGCGGGCAAGACGGTCATGGAGGAGGAGGAGGCGGTGAGCTCGAGGTAGGCGACGGGAGGGCTGGGGTTGGTCGGGGACGTGAGGGAAACGAGCAGGATCTTGCGGAGGATGATGTCCTCCACCCCGTCGGGCGAGCACTGCGGTCGCACTGAAGCCGGCGACGGAGACGCCATCGGCGGCGGCGGCTCGAGCTGCTGCTGCTGCTTCGGCTTGGGGAATCGTGTGTTGCCGGGGGGGTGGCGGCCGAAGCAGAGCAGATCTGCAGCAAGCTGAGGCGGGTGTGGTCTGGTTGTTGTTGTGGTGGTGGTGCTGCTGCCTGCGAGCTGGTGGAGAGGAGGGGTAGGGAAGGAGGGTAAAAGTGTCTTTGTTGAATAGCATTTATGGACTTTAGTCCATTTTAGTCCATGGATCCAAACAGCCCAGCAGAACTAAATTTTAGGGGCTAAAGTTTAGGAGCTAAAATTTAGTCCATGAACTGCTGATCCAAACACCACCTTAGTGTCCATAAACTGCAGAATACTTGCTGCTTCAATGCCAGTACCCAAAACAGTATGGGTGTCAATGGCGAAGTTGGTGTATCTGCTGCAGATAACCTGGTAATGGTCCCGTTTGTTTCGGCGGTGGCGGCGCGGTGCGGCAGCGTACCGCGAGAAATCCAGCCGAACAGCCCGCGGTCGCCACGCGGTACCGCGCCGCCAGAAGCCTCCCCCACCGCAATTTAGCGCCGAAACATGCCTCCCTCCCCACGGTACGAGATAAATCCGATCTTTTTCCACCGCTACCCTCTCCCTCCCGTTCCCCTGCCTCTCCCGCTAGGGTCGGAGCCCCTCGGCGCCGCCGCCTCCCAGGCTTCCGCCTTCTCCGAGCTCCGGTTTCCCGACCCACCACAGATCCGGCGCAGATCAAGGATGAAGACCGTCATGGCGAGGCTGCAGGCGCAGCGGCACGGCGTGGCGGCGCAGCGAGCCGGCGGGGGCGGGATGCAGGCGCGGCGGCGTGGCTGTGACACCCGGCCCAATTTGGTTGGCCCAGTGTGACTCATTAGCGTAGGTGCGCATGTTTAGTACCACATTGCTAGTTTAGCAAGGGTGGAGCCAACTTATATGCCTTTGTCAACCAGCCATAGCACCTTCGGGTTAACCCTTTTACACGAAGCGAGGACGAAAGTGTAAGCAGGGTGCTATGTGTAGGCATGCCCGCCCCTCGGAAGGGCTGGGCGATGCGGCTTTGGTGGATGGGGTGTTACAAATGGTATCAGAGCCGACCCTCGCGGTTGCGCGTACGAGTTAGTGTGCGGGTATATGGCGCATGGCGCGTGTGGGTCTGGGATGGAACACACGGTATGGCATATAGCGTCGGCACTGGACGTACGGTCGTGCGCTTAGAGGGAACGTTCCTGGACATTTGCTCATGCGTAGGTGAGTTGGACCGACGAGACGTCGGGTTCTTTGATGGGGGGTGAATGTGACACCCGGCCCAATTTGGTTGGTCTAGTGTGGCCCATTGGCGCAGGTGCGCATGTTTAGTACCACATTGCTGCTAGTTTAGCAAGGGTGGAGCCAACTTATATGCCTTCGTCAACTAGCCATAGCACATTCGGGTTAACACTTTTACACGAAGCGAGGACGAAAGTGTAAGCAGGGTGCTATGTGTAGGCGTGCCCACTCCTCGGAAGGGTTGGACGGTGCGGCTTTGGTGGACGGGGTGTTTCAGTGGCGTGGGCGGGAATGCAGCGGGCCGGCGCGGCAGGACTCCAGGCAGTCAAGCACGGCGCCGCGGTCAGCAGGAGGAAGCTGGTTCGCCTGGCCGGAGCTGGAGGGTGTGAGCGTGCGGATGGGCGGCAGCAGGCAGGAAGCTCACCCGCGTTGTGTGCGGCGCCCCGTCCGACCGTCCCGGCTTCTCAACCTCACCGCCGCTAGCCACCGTCGCCGCCGCCGCTCGCTGGCGAGGCCGATGACCTCCACCGCAAATCCGTAAAAGTGCCCCGTAGCGAAATGGTATTTTCCCATTTGGGCCACAAAGGCCCAACTGCGTGATCGCACCGAGCCGTGTGTTTCCGCAGGAGCTCCAAGGCAGCTTACTATAAAGCCCATTAAACCCAATTAAAAGTTCAAATCAACATTTTAGTAAATCAGATCCAACATTTCATCAAATCAAATTCAACATTTTCCAAAAGTTGGATCAATTTAGGTTCAACATTTTAAAGAAAAAAGATCAACATTTTATAAGCAAATACAACATTCAACATTTTTCACTGGCTATATCAACATTTGGATAAACTGGGTTCAGCATTTTTCGAAATAAGAATCAACATTTCTCTCTTTTTTTTTTCCCGTTTCTTCTTCAGCCTCGGCCCTCGGGTAGAGCCGCCCACGCGGCCGGCGAGCCTAGGGGAGCGGCAGCGCCCGGAGCCGGCAGCGCGCGGGCCGGTGCGTCAAGGCGCGGTGGCACACACGGCCGGCGCGCGCGCAAGGCTGCGCCCGCGGGGCCGGCGGTGGCGCTCGAGGCCGTCGGGGAGCTGGTCCAGCACGGGGGCTTGCGAGCGTCGGGCCGGCGGTGAGCTTGGGGGCGGCGGCAGCGGGATGGGTGGCTCGTGAACAGTAGCTGGTTAGGGTTGGGGAGGAGATGCATCCAACGGATATTATTGTGCGCACGGATCAAACAGTGAAAGTTGGGGAAGAAAAAAACTTCCGGAAGCTTTCCCGTGATTCCGCCTGTGTCAAATGGGCCATACAGACGGTCCAAACTGGACTAACGAGGAACCGCCCGCCTTTGACCTTTTCCGGCCAAACCCGCGAGACGGCCGCGGCGAGTCGTAGCCCGAGAGCGACGGGCCCCTTCGCTCCTGCTCGGCGTCGCGCCACCGCCGCGCGCCTCGTCGAGTCGCCGACCGCCGAGAGTACCCTCCATCTAGACCTCGTCCACCGGCGCTCAGGGGAAGGAGATGGGAGTTCACGGGCTGTGGGAGCTGCTGGCTCCGGTGGGGCGGCGCGTGTCGGTGGAGACCCTTGCGGGGAAGCGGGTGGCGGTGGACGCGAGCATCTGGATGGTGCAGTTCATGCGGGCGATGCGGGACGACAGCGGGGAGATGGTCCGCGACGCCCACCTCCTCGGGTTCCTCCGCCGCATCTGCAAGCTCCTCTTCCTCCGCGTCCGCCCCGTCTTCGTCTTCGACGGGGCCACTCCGGCGCTCAAGCGCCGCACCCTCGCCGCCCGCCGCAGGCACCGTGATGCCGCGCAGGCCAAGGTCCGCAAGACCGCCGAGAAGCTCTTGCTCTCCCATGTGAGTCTCTTCCCTCCTTTACCCTGCACTCCCCATTTTCTCTACACGATGCGGATGGTGGTTGGTTTAGAGAGGATACTGCCAATCCTAAATCACTCAATGCAAAATTATCGATATTAGGTACATAATAATAAATTGCACAATGTATTCTATGTTTAGGTCCTGGGCAAAAGGCAGTGTATCCTTTTACTCCACTCCTGAATAAGCCATCATCAAGTAACTGTTGAGAGTGTTTCAGTCATCATTTGTTTACCAGTGATAGTGCGATAAAGCAATTGTAGTAGCGCTATGTGTTTGTTTAGCAAGTCATGATTAAGATATTGATGATTTGCATCTTTGGTTGTCAGCTCAAATCGAGGAAGCTTGAAGAATTGGCAGAACAAATTAGGAGTGACAGGGCTAAGCATGATGCCAAGGGCAAACAAGTTGGGAGTAGCAGAGATGGAGAAAATGAAAATAAAAATCAAGATCAAAACCAAAATGGTGATACCAACAACAGTGAGGGAACTATTGCATCAATCAACCAGGAGAAAATGGATGAAATGTTTGTATCTTCTTGTAAATTTCTACATGTTTCTTATTTCTGGTTAAGGTCCGTGAGTTGATATTTATATTGCTTGTGTTAAGGCTGGCTGCATCACTTGCTGCAGAGGAAGAGACAGGCTTCACTGGTGAAGGGAAACACTTTACAAGTGTTCCATTGCAAGAAGGAGCTGAAATTGATGATGATGATGATGATGATGAAGGGATGATCATCGTAAGTATATTTTCTCAATTGAACTTACAGTTCCGATGAAGTTGTTGAAATTTCATACTTTTTTCTCTTTCACATTTTGTTGGTGTAATTTTATGTTTGATTCTTGCTAAGATATTTATTGTTTCGCACACTTCTTTTGTAGTGTCATGAAACTTTGTGTTTGCTTATTTCCGGTGCTATGGAAACCATATTCTGCTGTACCTACTGCCATAATACTTTCCTGGTTTATTTGATTGATGGCTGTGAGTCTTAGTCGGTTAGCCTGTTCCCTAAATTTCTTAGACAGCTCCTCTCTACAAAGGTAGCCTAAGCCCTAGTTTACATTAAGTATTACTTCACGAAAGGTTTTTTCCCTACCAAACTCCACTACGGTCAGAGCCTCTTCTTGACAGGAAAAGCATGATAATTGGAGGTCTATCGCCCTTATCTCACTGTGTACTCCTATTACCACAGTTTATGGACTAGTTCTCTGTTTTTCTTGCTCCTTTATTTTTAGAAAAGAGCTAATGTTTATTTCATGGTATGTTGAGTTGATTTATTAATTAGTTGTTTTAAACTATACTGTAATTTTTACTGCAATTGCAGCCTATGACCACTGGCGACATTGATCCAGCCGTGTTGGCTTCCCTTCCTCCATCGATGCAGTTGGATCTTCTTGTTCAGGTAAAAATGAAAACCGACTAGTGGTTCTTATGTTTGTCCTTTTTGCCTTCAACTGTATATGGTTACAAAGTAACAGAGAAGATTATTCGCTTTCTGTTATTGCTTTAGATGAGGGAGAGAGTGATGGCTGAAAACAGGCAGAAGTACCAGACAATAAAAAAGGTAATAGACTTACTTTTGTAAGTATACCAGCAACGTAGTGACACTCTTTGTTTGGTTGTTATCTGTCCTTGCACCCTTTTTTATACAATTTTTTGCTATTTTTGGTAATGAAAAACTGGGATAAACGGATCCTATAATTTCTGTGACTCCCTTCAGGAACCTGCAAAATTTTCAGAGCTTCAAATACAGTCCTATCTCAAAACAGTTGCTTTCCGTCGAGAGATAGATCAAGTTCAGAAGTGTTCTGCAGGTAAAGGTGTTGGAGGTGTCCAGACATCGAAAATAGCATCAGAAGCTAACAGAGAGTTCATTTTCTCAACATCATTCACTGGCGATAAACAGTAAGTGATGTGTTACTTTGCATATGTGGCTGTGTGCATTAGGTTTGAGGGTTGACTATTTGAAGCTTTCCCAAATTCTGCAGATACCATTGTGATGTTCCCAGCTTGATGTCAATTAGCTGATTATATACTTTCTCATATGATCAGGATGTTGACCCAGAGAGGTGAAAAGGAGCAGATTGTTGATAATGCTCAATCAAAAAGGGAAATAAATTCTGCTGTCTTCAGATCTAACCCCACAAGTAGTTCGAGAACAACAGAGCCTTCTACCAGCAAGCATTTGAGGAATTTTGGGCCTGATGTTGAGACTTATCGTGATGAGAGAGGACGGATTAGAGTAAGTAGGGTCAGAGCAATGGGAATTCGTATGACTCGTGATATTCAAAGGAACTTGGATTTTATCAAAGAGAATGAGCAGGTCAAAAGTAGGGTACATACTAATGTACACAAAGGATCAACTGTCAGTGAAGAGCCTCCTGATTTTCCGGAGCATCTTTTTGAAAGTAATAAGCTCCAGAGTTCTCTTAGTCTTGATGAAGATTTTTTAGAAACTGCCGAAGACAACCATCAGACCTCATCACTAGTAAGAGGATCGAATAACATTTCTGAGAGCTCCTGTTATGGAAACAAGGAAACAATGGAGATATCTTTCATGGATGATCAAACTGAAGTGAAGGACAACTATGATGATATATTTTTGCATTTAGCATCTGGAACGGCATCTGATTTATTTGCTGACAATGATTGTTTGGCTAAAAATATGGAAGAACCTGAAGGTTCTGAGTGTATTTGGGAGGAAGGTGTAATTGAAGGAGAAACACTTCCCATCAAACTTGATGAGAAGGGTAATAATTCTGCGCCAGAGAATTGCAGCGATGATGAGGTGGAATGGGAGGAAGGCGACAGTCTTGTACCTGGAGTTGCTTCCAGTAGTGAACATAATACATATAATGTACTGAAAGGGGATCTGGAAGAAGAAGCACTTCTACAAGAAGCAATAAGGAGGAGTTTAGAGGATTTCGACAAGCAGGCATCTGAGAATGTGAGCACTGAAGATATGCAAGCATCCGTTGAAGATAGACCTTTGCAATTCTCTGATGATGTTCCTAAAATATCTGAAGCTCCTGTTGAAACTAGCTCACATTCCGGAGCAGCACTTGTGAAAGAGACAAATGAAAAATCAAGAACAGAAATCAATTCTGATGAGAATGATATGATACATGGTACTGGACAAATTGGAATTTATAGACAAAAAAATGAAATCCAACCTCAACTGGTGAATAATGATGGGCAGGTTGACATGCACAGAGCTCATCTGCTGGAGCCCCTTCCGCTTTGTTCGACATCCACTAGTAATCTGGCAGAAAAAACATCTGACAGCTCAAAAGCTAACTGCGACAATGTGATGATATCTAGAACTGAAATTCCTGAAATGCATGTAGATGACCGTGATAAAAATATGGACCAAAACAGTATGAATCCTAATCAAACAAAATGCAGCCAAGATGTTGCCATCATTGGAGAAACCTTGAAGTCACCCCAAAAGGATCTTTTGGTTGATGAACCAGTAGCTGACACCACTGAACCAAAAGAAAATGATACTGAGGGAGATCTGATGGTTTCAACTTCTGAGATAAATTATACTCAAGTTGGTGACAATGATGACAACCATGGCATATCAGCAACTTATCTTGATGAGGAATTATCTCGTCTTAGACAAGAACAGGTAGATCTTGGCCATGAAAGACGAAAACTTGAAAGTCATGCAGAGTCTGTAAGCAGTGAGATGTTTACTGAATGCCAGGTTTGATACTATCTTAAGATTCTTGACGCAAAGTTTATATGTGAATTCATGTCCATCGAAAATAGAGATAATTTCTCTCAGAAGCAATTTGGTTTGGTAGAAAAAGAAGTACTAGACCAGTTTTCTTTTGACAACAAAATTACGCTCTGATACAGTTGCGTGATGCAGGAGTTGCTCCAAATGTTTGGCCTGCCATATATTATTGCACCAATGGAAGCTGAAGCTCAATGTGCATACATGGAAATGAGTAAACTCGTTGATGGAGTCGTCACTGATGATTCAGATGTCTTTCTGTTTGGAGCAAGGAATGTTTACAAGAACATATTTGATGATAGGAAGTATGTGGAAACATATTTTATGAAGGTATATCCTCTTTCCACATCCTGCTTTAGTTATATATTCATTGTCTTATCAAAAACTGAAGTATGCATGTTTTAGCTGGATTTCTTTTATTCGTGTTGTAAACTTTTTTTTAGGACATTGAGTCTGAGCTTGGGCTAACAAGACAACAATTGATTCGAATGGCTCTGCTTCTTGGGAGTGACTACACTGAAGGAGTTAGGTAATACGAAACACTATCAGAAAGTTCTCCCACATTTTGTTACATCTTGAAACAATTATGCGTATGTACAACATTTAGTACTTGTAGTGGTGTCCTGTCGCATCAAAGTTTCATTTTTCTATATTGGTTGTCAAACAAGTGTATCTCAAATTTGTGTTCTAGATATTGAATGTGGTTTTGTTTCTAACAAGGGCTTTTACACATTTGGTTGCAGCTTTAATGCCTTTTGATTGGAAATACTTAATAGTAATACTGAAATCATGCCATTTTCCTTTCAATTTTCAACATCTGCAAATGAGGCATATTCAGTTTCACTTGAATTAAGGAATCCCATATAAATAGTGCTTTGCGGAATGTCTTCTCATTTTATAAATGGCAACTTCTATATCACAAATGAGCGTGGGATGCCTACATCTTTTTAGTCTAAACACTAAACAAGCATGGTTAACCTTTGTGCTTCTTCCATGGTACAATTCTCTTCCCGCTGAGCCCCTTATCCTTGGTCTGCACCCCAAAAAACTTACAAATTATTCTAAAATACACCAGGACAGCGATGCAACATTTAATGCAATCCATTCATTTTTGTTGGCTATTCACTTCTGTTTATTATTTAATATACTGGTGTGCAGTGGTATTGGCATTGTGAATGCTATTGAAGTTGTACATGCGTTTCCTGAGGAAGATGGACTGCAGAAATTTAAAGAATGGATTGAGTCACCAGATCCTTCGATATTTGGTCAACTGCATATGGAAACAAGTAGTAAGTCGAAGAAAAGGAAACCTGGTGGAAATTATTCAGATGGAAAGGGGAAAGGCCTGGAACCTGAATGCGATCAAGGTTCTGATGATTTATCTGCTAATGAGACTGAACGGATCAAGAAAATATTTATGAGTAAGCATGTAAGTATGTTTTCTTGTAAGAAACATATTGTGCACTGCTTTTCTTGATTCTCATAGAAGAAAGCTTTGCTCTTGTTTTCTCTCTCACTGCTTCATTTGTCAGAGAAACGTGAGCAAGAACTGGCATATCCCTGCAGCTTTTCCTAGTGAGTCAGTCATAAGTGCATATATTACCCCACAAGTTGATAATTCGACAGAGCCTTTTTCATGGGGAAGACCAGATTTGGGCCTACTTCGCAAGTAAGTTGAGAACTTTTTTTTTTTGGTAATTTGTTAGCAATTATAATTGCAAGCAGGATACATCCTATTCATCAGGGCTATGCTTCTTCTAGGTCTGTGTGAGCCTATCAATTCATTTCTTCCATTTTTTTGAATGAAATTTTGTTGGTTTAGATATATTTAAACTATCACTAATTTTGATTTAATATTGCATGTGTAGTCTATCATCACCCATTTACCAGTTTGGACGACACTACCTAATGTAGGTTGCATCTGTAGGAATGTTAGTATTGGCCTGGATTGTGTGGCACATATGAGGTTGTATGTGTACTCAATTGAATGAAGTAATTGCATAATGATGCTAAGGTGTTGATCTGTGTAATTGAATGAAGTAATTGTATTATAGGGTTGTATTATTATAGTCTTAGGCAACCTGATCTTCTAAGTTCTGACCATGCTGTTCTTTAAAACATGTTTGAGGTAAAAGGTTTTTGTCTAATCAAATTTCCAGGTATTGAATCAAACTGCGTATAATTTGAAAGGTTATATATATTTTATCTGTAGGGCTCCAAGTGAATGCTTATGTAAGTAAACCAAAGTTGTGTTCAAAGAAATAAAAAAAAACTGTACTGAGGAGCAGTAAGGAATTGAAGTTGATCTATAAAGTGTTGTTTTCTCGTATTTCTGTATTAACATTGGTTCATGACTGTTATCTTCTTCCACAAGAGAACCTGCATAGTTTCTTTCTTAAGAAAAAAATCATACTGGAAAAAAATATATAAGTCTGCTATGGATTTCTCTATTCCATCAGGTTGTGTTGGGAAAGGTTTGGGTGGGGCAAGGAGAAAGCTGATGAACTGCTTCTTCCTGTTTTGAGAGAGTATAATAAGCACGAGGTTCGTCTGGCAAGTTTTCAATACTATGTACTTCATTCTAGGCTACTTGTTTTGTATTGAAAGCTGTGTGTAATGTTGATTTGTTTTGCATACTTTTGTAGTTTGATTTTTTTGTTATTTTGTCATAAAGCTGACACCAATGTTTTACAAGAAAACTACGCAAACATATCAGCATTTCGCTCAGTTTTGTGTAAATTTTGGATCTCATACCGGTGGTCCAGACCATGTTTTGCAACAATGTCTGTGGGTTCATTTGCCAACTCCCATGTCAGTTTTGTTATTTGGAAATGAATCAAATGATTCTCCTCCTTTTTCAAGTATTTAGTTTTCTGTGTTGGTTTTCATTTATCTAGGAATGATTTAAATGGAAGTTGATGCATCAAAGTATTTAGTATTAAAATTCTTGCGTTTTGATGTAAATGGCTTTTACTTGTATGCAGACTCAGTTACGCATGGAGGCATTCTATTCATTCAACGAGAGATTTGCAAAGATTCGCAGCAAAAGAATTAAGAAAGCTATCAAGGGCATTACAGGTAAAAGCTTTCCTGACACAGATGAAACAGAGCAGGATAATCCTAGTGCTAGTAAGACTACTAAGAAGAAAGATGCAAGCTCATCTAGCCATGCTAGAGGTAGAGGTAGAGGAAAAATGAGAAGTTCTGAAATCAGGAATATGGAGAGTCCAGAAGATAAGGAAACCAGCGATCCTAATAGCTTTGCTGATGTGGTCGAGCTTACTAAAGAAAGTAACAACACAAACAAGAGCAAAAAAGGAAGGCCCCCTGGTTGTTCCAAAGGAAGAGGACGAAGCAGGAAGAATGCTGGACATGGTGCAACAGGAAGTCAGGTGGATTCTGACACGAAATACTCTTCTTCAGCTTCAGATGAAGATTCGCATAAGACACATGCAGGCAATTACAAATCAGAAGGAATTGCACCAAGAAGGGTAGGCTCCTCTAATTCTGTTTTGCCTTTTCTTTTATATGGTGCTTATCTCACGTTGCTGATGCTGAGTGAAGTCTCAACATTCTGATTTCTGAACTATGCACCAGAAATGTCTTATGATTTTCTGATATGGTGGTTCATTGTTCATACTAAGGTTATACTCCCTCCGTTTCAAATTGTAGGTCGTTTTAGCTTTTCTAGGTTCATAGATATTATTATGCACCTAGACATAGACTATATCTAGGTACATAGCAAAAATTATGCACCTAGAAATGTCAAAACGACCTACAATTTGGGACGAAGGGAGTAACTATGTGCTACCAATTTCTATGGGGGTATTGCCAGATTTTTGTATGATTCAGTTCAGGGTGCATGATCAATGTTAAATTTATTTGATATGATTGCTCAATTGCTGATAGCATGAAAAACCTTAACTTTGGAAAATCTAGTCTGACCTAGAAATGGCTAAGCTAGTGTATGGTTATTAGTGAATATGTTTACCCCTGCTTGAAATCACAAACATGTACATTTTTTAGAATGGCAGCTAGTGTATGGGTGCATTTCTTTTGTTCTCCTCATGAGGAAGTAGCCTATGCATTGCAAAATATCTCATTATGTTATTTGTTTTCTGGTGCCTTTTCTGCAGTCAAGTAGGAAGCGGAAACAAGTGAGTTACATGGAAGATGGTGATGAAGCAGATGGCAATGATGTCCCCGTGCATCAAAACAGTGAAAATGACCCAGGCGAAGCTGCTGCAAACACAGACATAGTTGGACAAGACACAGAACTTAATCCGGTCCATCAGGATGCGAGTGAACTGAACAGCAATCAGATGCAGACAGATACTGGCACAGCTGAAGATATCAGTGGAGATTCACAGGGCTTTGAGTTACGTGAGGACCATCAGGCGGATTCGGCACCGAAAGACTACCTCTTCACTGGAGGTGGTTTCTGTATGGAGGATGGTGACGAACAAGAACCAGCTGGTGATCGATGTGGTGCAGAAATGGAGGAGCCAGGAACTAGTGATCCCAGTGACCTTATCATTGGGGTTTCAGACAGTGGCAAGAGTGCGAGTCTGTCGACGGCCGGAGAGTGTACCGAGAATGCAGGCATGGAGGCACGAGGTGCATCGTCGTCGGAGCAGAGACGTAATGCAAGCCGTGGTCTGAGCGCCATGCCAACGCTTACCAAGCGTAGGAGAAAGTCATGACATGTTTGCAGCGCGTGTAGGACGCTTTGCACAACCCTTACGTCCTCTGTTTCGTTCTAGGGCTTATGATTCACATTTCGTAGATCAGTTCTCATACTTCTCACGCCGATTTTGTGTATATCACTTTGCAGATGATGTCGTAAGACTATTTCCACATCCTCATCTGGGTCCGTGAACTCTAAAAGTGGTGATCTGGGTTATTAAACTTTTTATGTGGTTCATTCCATACGTGAGTTCATTTTCATGATGGGACCTCAAGTGAACTTATAATGAACCACTTGAAAAATTGAATGACCCGGATGACTTTAAAAGTTCATGGATCTAGATGAGGATTATGCGAGAATAGTTTGAGGGGCTATGGTGTATTTGACTCAAAATTATTTATCACAAGCTACGACTTCTCACAAAGGCATCCAAGTTTGACTACAAAAGAATCTTTACTAATTCCAGCTATATTTAACTTTTACATATCCTTACAAGATGCTCAGTTGCCACTTACATCAAAAATCTTGAAATAAGTGCTTTCAAAAGCCACTGCACTGCAACATGCATCACTTGAAAATTATTTGCACGGAGCATGAAACCCCAACGCCAAGCTGATTCCGCGTCATTTCTTGCTCGCGTTTATTTTTTGGAAAGATGGAACCTGTCGAAGAATAGGGCGATTGCTATTGACTTCATCACAATATTCGCAGGGATCTTTATCTTCCAGAAGGATAGTCTCTAAACTGGAGGCGTAGTCCATGACAGCTCTGACAAACTGCAAATGTTTCTTCACTGCCATGAAACCTCCAAATTCAAGCCTTGTTAAATTCAAATGCCTGGAGCTGTTCAGCTTATTGTTTTTCTGCCAAGGATTAATTCTTTTGGCATACAGCCTCCTGTTTTTCTCTGTACAGACATGATCACACACCTAAATTCAAAATGAGCATGACTTGTCGTTAGCCTTCATCTTTGTTTGACAGTGAACACAACTCCAATCAAATATGTAAATGTACATGTTGTGCATAACAGAAGGACGGTGAGATGAATTAAATAAAGCAAGGATAAGTACCTATTACCTTGATACCAAATGTCTTGATAAATGGTGCAGCTTCAAGTAGTGTTATGGTCCATGAAAGTCCAAATTTGGCATAAATACCATGTATAAACAACTTACTTAAATTCTTGAACAAACTATGGAGCTTCTGTCCTTCTGGCAGCATCCATACCTAGGGAGAATGAAATAAATAATAATTAGATAAATAATAATTATATCCAGATTACATTAGCCATCATTTCAAAAGTAATAAATAATAATTGCACCAACGGCCATGCTTCCACGTTATTCTAGATAAATGAAATGACTAAACAAAGCATCAATGCAGCATGCAAAGAAACAAATATGATAGAGCATGTATGTAAACCTTTACCTTCTCTCCTTCGAAATCCAAAGTAAGAGCATGTTTTCTTTTGTACCATGCAAAAGCTCACTTAAATTATATCCAGATTGATAGCTTGCCATTTTGCAAACAAGACGCACTTCCTCAAGGCATGGAACAATGCCCAAAGAAAAGGGGGTATTCAAAGAGTACGATAATTCATAATGTAACTCTGATAGTTTTGGAAGACACAAGAACTCAACCTTCTCAAACAAACAGGAGCATAGTTTTAGGTAAGAGATCTTCGAGTTTGGGATGCTGGTTTTCAGAACAGGTTCATCCCCAGTATCACAATTATCGAGCTCTAAATGTTGCAATTGCTCGCAACTATTTAGTAGACGATCCATTTGCAATTCATCAAAACGTGCATTGTACAGAAAGAGCCTTGATAGATGCCGAAACAGAGTGGTGGTGGCATTAAAAAAAACAGATTAGGTCCTTCCCATGTTGTAACACATCCATCTCACGGCACTCCAAACTGAGCTTCACAGTTTGTAGGGCAAGCTCCACACTCTCCACTTCACCATTGTCAATAGCTTCGCAAACTATTTTACCAAATGTCACATAAATAATTGCTAGTGAGGACAACACGAAGGCTTACTGCTTTCATGGTACGTTTTCTCCCTGACACTGCCAGGGATATCCTTGTTACTTTGGTCATACATGCCATGGCCTCATCAACCACTGTAGGATTTAAAAAAGAGTCATCAGAGATCACAAAGTCCGAGATATCCAAGCTGATATAAGACAGTAAGGAAGGAAGGTGCCTCCATCGAACTGACAAGAAGCTAGCTCTGATGCATGTATTCATGTTTCCTTTTCCCAAGATGTCAAGTAATATGTCATCAGGCAATTTGCTCAACCTATCCTCATCCTCCACCTTAAAAACAAACAACACTTCTGTTATAAAAACTGATAATGCAGAAGAAACTACATGTACTTCTAGGATGATGCAAAAGGAGCAAGTAAGGTGATAGATGATGTTAGATGAAAGCAATTGGAGACTAACTATAGTTTTTTCCCCTATCTAGAACACATGGTAATTTTTTTTAATAAAATTGCAGTTTCTATTACATGAGAGTAAGAAAAAGAGAAGCACGCAAAGGAGAAGAGAGAATAAAAGAAAATAAAACTTACATGGATTTGAACGTTATTTGAGTCCATGAATAGCGCCAAGCTCGTGACCTCGCGAAGGGTCCCCTTGTACACCTCTGAACTCCTGGGCCTGTTCGCTTCAGCTTATTCAGCCGGCTTATTAACCACCAAACAGTGTTTTCCTCTCACAACAAATCAGCCGTTGCAGCTTTTCAGCTAGCTTATAAGCTGAAGTGAATAGGTCCCTGATGCAACTCGCGATGAAAATACGCAGGCTTCGCAGCGTATTTATAATTTTATATCTCCCACAATCTCCACCAAAACAGAAAAAGAAGCCTGATTCGACTCCAATCAAGCAACTTAACAAGCACGCGGCAAACCTGATTCTATGTTCCGTTTTGCAAAAGAAAATAAAAATAAAATTGACACCGGCCCCCCGCCCCCCCCCCCCCCCCCCGTATTTGAAATTTGCCACCGCACGGGTCATTTAAGTGCCACATCAGCCTTCCGCTCAGCTTGCCGGCCCAGTCAACGAGTCATCCCCCCCGTGTTCCCCCTCCCCTCGCCGAGCGCCTCTGCGTTTCCTGCAAATCCACCGCCCCCGTCTTCCGCTCCGACGACGATCGGTAGCTGCTACCAGCGAAATTCGACCTCGCCGGAACTACGCCACCAGGTCCCAAGGGCAGCCCTAGCTCGCGAGCGTTGCCGAGGAGGCGGTTTGATCTGGTGGACTCGAAGGGCCTTGCGGATCTCTTGGGAGCCAGTGCGATGGCGCGTGGCGCTCGCCTCCTCCTTGTTCTCGCGCTGCTCGCCGCGCTGCTAGCCGTCGTCCTCCAGCTCTACCGTCTTAGGAAGCCGGTATGTCCTCTACTCCTCGCTACTTTGATGCTTCTCAATTTAATGTGCTATATAGATCTCGCTTATTAATTCTAGTCTGCGGAAGCAGCCGTTTGTAACCAGTGACAACTGATGTTGCTTAGTCGTGCTCATCGAGTAATGGCCTGATATAGACATGTCGTGTCACATTGTGGTTCGTCTGGTTTGTAGCTCTAGCGTCAAACACTGCCAGTTTCGACCTCTGTAACTTCGTGAGATTGGAATACTTTTTTTTTCACTTACCTCTTGAGTCTGATGTTGCAATGGGCAGAGATTATGTACCTTCGTGAGATCGGAATAACTTTTTTTTTTACTTACCTCTTGAGTCTGATGTTGCGATGGGAGGGCAGAGGTTGTGGACAGTGGAGGAGCTATCCGTGTACAATGGAACGGATGAGGGGTTGCCCATACTACTCGGGATTTTGGGGTACTCCTGCTTTTCCCTCATATGCCTACATTTTTGCTTTGTTATTGTACAAAGTTTTCCGCTGTGTTGTTTAAGTATGATATTCAACTATGGTCAGACAAAGGATGTGTAATAAACTAATAATCTGGTAAAGAAATGAAAAATTAAGTGCATCTTTCTTTGAGATCTGTGGGTGATGTTGTCAGTAAATTTGAATTCTGCCGTATAACAATGGGCGCCGACTCTGAGCACTGGTGCCTCACATCGGTTCATGGGCCACAACCAGACGCTGATAAAATTGAGTTCCTGGAGGAGCTCCGTTCGATCCAAAACCAAATCACCTGCCCGTGGATGATCGCTGGCGACTTCAACCTCATCCTGGACGCCGCTGACAAGAACAACCACCGCATCAACCGCAGGAATTTGGGCAGGTTCCGGAGGTTCGTTGATGAAATGGAATTAAAGGATATTTTCCTCCATGGTCGCCACTACACTTGGAGTAACGAGAGGGAGAACCCGACGCTAGAGAAGCTGGACAGGATCCTCGTAACTGTCAATTGGGAGCTGCGTTTCCCCTACTGCTTCTTGCAGGCCCTCTCGTCTGACATGTCTGACCATTGCCCGCTCCACTTGGCAACGAATGCTACTTTCCATGTCAAGCGGTGATTTCACTTCGAAAACTGGTGGCTTAAGATACCTGGCTACATTGAGGCTGTTCAAAGGGGTTGGACATGCCCTGACTTGGTCTTGGACCCCTTCAACCCGAGTTGACATCTTGCTCAAGAGCACAGCTCGAGAGCTGCAGAGCTGGAGCCAGCGTAGTGTCGGGCAGATCAAGACCCAATTGCTCGTCGCCAAGACAATAGTGCTATGGCTGGATCGGGCACAGGAAGTGCGACTGTCTCAAGTGTAAGGTTCTTGGACTCTCATCCCTCGAGAGGACAATGGCACAGTTGCATTCTCGCATCACATACTTGCGTTCTAACCGATTGGTGGCTTCAGAAGAGAATGGGGCTGAACAATCTAAAGAAAAAAGGAATGAACTCTGCATTCATGTTAATTTCTTGGAGAATCTGGAAGGAAAGGAACGACAGAGTCTTCGATAGACGACCGGCCAATTCAGCTGCACGGTTGTTCAACGCAATCCTGGAAGAAGGCCACCTTTGGATCAGTGCCGGCGCCAAGCACTTGGCTGCTTTGGGATGGCCAGCTGCAGTAGGGTCGCTAGCAATTAGTTAGCTTCATAGTGAGCCTCAGGTCCTAGCTTTGGTTGTATTCTTATTTGTATAATCGCCTAGTGAATAGTTGAGCTGTGTGCGTGTGCCCGGATAGCCCACGATGTAAAACCAACCTTAATTTTCTTCTTAATACAAAGATACACAGCTCTCCTACGTATTCTCGAAAAAAAAAGAATTCTGTCGTATTGTCTTGGCTATTTAACTGGTATGACTTTGTGAATGATTTTCCCTTTCCTCTGATGCTGCAGCTCAGTGTTTGACGTTACAAAAGGGAGGTCACATTATGGTCCTGGAGGAGGTTATCATCACTTTGCTGGCAGGTTGCATTCTTATATGTCTAGTGCCTTTTTCATTTCCATTGTTATGAATTATGTTTCTGCAGCTTTGCTGTTACAAATTATAGGAGGGTAGTTCTTATATTTTTGCCAACATCAACACTTTCATACCCTTTTTCTTTAGTTGCTACACATGCTGATGTTAAAACAGCATTCTCATGACAGGGATGCATCACGGGCGTTTGTTTCTGGAAATTTTACAGGTAAGTTCGTGTCTTATTGCTAGTTAGTTCAGTCAATAATTCAGATGAGCGAGTTGATGTCGACTTCGTAGAGCTAATGATGTCACCAATTCATGGTTTTGGACTGTCAACACCACAAGTATTCTTCAGCTTAATGTTCTATTACTACTAGCAGTATTGACATTAATTACAAGAACCAGCAAACGGTAGAATGATTGGCCAAGTAATTTCCTACTCCTACTGCCTGATCTAAGTGGTATTTTATGTGTGTGTGTGTGTGGTGGTGGTGGTGGGGGGGGGGGGGGGGGGCAAAAAAAAAATTCTGGTTTAAAAAAGACCTTTTTTGGAACCCCTAAGGGGGTTGGCTTTTCCAACCCTCTCCACCAAGAAAAGGGAAAAAAAAAAATCGCTGGGTTGTTTATTAGAGAGAAAAAGGGGTTGGGGCCCGCAAAAAAAACTGTCTTTACTTGCTCCAAGGAACACCCGAGGGTTAACTTCTTTCTTGGGGGGGGGGAGAAACCGTCCCTTTCCCCTCCCTTAGAAACTTCCCGGAAACAACTCTACATCCCCGGCGCCCACTCATATAAAGGGCCTTTTCTCCTTTTTTTTTTTGAAACTTCCCCTAAATAAAA
>NC_028458.1:53384822-53450189 GCF_000263155.2 Setaria italica | reverse complement strand
CCAGTTTATATGGCATTTTGCTACAGTAACTTTTCCCTGCTTGAACAGGTGACGGCCTGACTGATTCTTTACATGGTTTATCAAGCAGTGAGGTACTACAATACAATATGTATGGGTTATTTAAGTCCATAAATCTTGCAGTGAATGCAAATATGTAGCTTAGACTTAGACAGCGGGACAAATGTTCATAAATTTTGGGCTAGGAAAGCAGTTGGCTTCAATTGAAATTGTTTGGTCTCCTGCTCTAACCATTTCTGCAATATAGTCAATTTTCTTACTAAAGTGTTAGTTCAGACTAAATATTTGTCCTCGTGTGCTTCTAGCTTGCATGGATTTAGGTGTGGACATACCATGGAATATCTTTGCATGAACAAGTATCATGTGAATACTGTATGTGCATACTAGCGTAGAATAAAAGCATTTACAGACTTCTCTTTTCTCTCTCTTTATTTTGCTAAGTTGAATTTTCTAATGTGATGGATTTCCCAATTTCCTTTCAGGTAAACAGCATTGTTGATTGGAGGAAATTTTACTTCGAGAGATACATGTGAGCCACTTTCTAGGAGCGTCTTCATGATCTTGATGTTACTTTTTTTCCCTTTAGTATCTGGTAAACCATGAGGCTTCAGAGAATCATATACGGTATCCTAGGAAGGGCTAGACCCTAAGCGGACAGGGGGTGGCACTGTGTCGCCTAGCGCTCTGGCAGGATAGCAGGCCACTTGTTTGGAAAACGTGATAATTTGTCCACATTAAAGCACTTCTGGTTGCTCTTCATGTTTTCAAATCCATTACTATGTATTGTCCATGTTAATACTCAAATGTGTATGCCATAAAAAACACGTTAACTGTCGTGGAAGTAGTGGGTCATGTTCTTGGAACAATTTAATGCATGATCTATCCCCTTGTAAGATTGCTTTTGCATGTGCAATGCAGATTTGCCGGTAAACTTATTGGGCGCTACTACGACAATCAAGGAAATCCTACAAAGTACCTGAAGGGTGTAGAAGTAAAGGCAAAGAGAGGTGCACAGCTTCTTGAAAAGCAAAAGAGTGAGGAAGCTAAAATACCCAGCTGCAATTCAAAATGGAGCCAGCAAGAAGGCGGAGAAGTACGTACCTATTCTGCCATGCTTTTTTGTTTTGGGTTCAACCATAATTTCATGAAAGACCTTGTTATTAGTCAAGCTGAACTTCTTCCTATCATATTCCATTTTCAAAGTTCAAACTCAATGAACAGAAGGAAACAGACTTACTCTTTATAGACTAAAATGAGACGCTGACCGGCTCATGGAATTAACACTTCTAGGAGTACACCAAAAGTTTTGATTCTGCATTCAAACATATTGCCCCTTGGTAAGGCAGTAGAACCCTATAATTGAAAAAAATAACTGGTTTTTTAACTAAGGTAGCAACAAATGGGTCGTGTGGAACAATGCAAATAAACAAAAGAAACAGCTGGCATTGATGAGAAAGAGCAATGAGTTGGCGTAACATGCTGAGATTGTTCTAGTGACCCAACAATCCCCAGTCATTGTGTGAAATTAATGGCTACTCGCAGCTGGTCCTTCTGCAGCAGCTTTATTGTCTTTCCTCGTGCTCTGTTTGGAACATGGGAATTTTTTCCAATTGTTTCAGGAATTAATCATTTTTATGTGAATTTATCTATGTTCCAAGCAGCTTAAATAGTCATATCCATCTTGAGGAAGCTTATCACCATTTAGGTGCTGTATGGTTGGGGCTTTTTAGGCTGTTAGCCGTTCACAGTGTGATCTGATCACGCTATTTTCTGTCTGATTAGTCTGTACTGTAATCCGTTCACACCGTGACCCTCTATTAGGCTATAGAAAGTCGATACCGCCCATAGCCCACCTGGCAACCTCCTAGCGTGAACAGGTAGCGCTGTGGCGGCGATGACAGCTCTCCACCCGATCGAAACAAACAATCGTCGCTCCCTTTAAATTGTAACTGTTTGCGCTGCATTCTGATCACATTTACTTACCGCTTACAAAGCTGAACCAGACAGCACATTAGTGGTGCTGCACTGCTGCTCCATATATCGAAGATTTCGAATGAACAGAGTTGTTTGAACATTTTACATTTTGCTAAAAGATGGCTGCCTGTGCCGTGCTAAGATTGTTGTGCTTGTTTCAGGTTTGGTGCGATACAGGCTACCCAAGACTAGTGAGAAGGCCAGGCGACATAGCTCTGACCGGACAAGTTAGCCAAAGGTGTGCCTGTTTCCAGGAAGACGAGCTCAACAAACCAGGGCTAGTGGCGTACCAAGGGTGCGATCATTTGTCCAAGTCCTGCAAAGTAAACTAGGTCCGCCGTACATCTCCCTTTCCTTGGTCCACAAACTTGTTGCTCCGTGTTAGTTACAGCAGCAGTGACATCCGACAAGGCACCAGCCACGCATCATGATCGTCTGCCTGTGCTGTTCCAGTCCAGTCGTGCATCGATCGATCCTCTCGAAATATCTGGTGCAGCGTCGTGTTTTTCAGATGTGAAGATACGCAATTGATTTGGAGGATACGTGCAATCGATTCGTATGATGGTAACACTGCACTGCCACGCATTATTCGTGTAGGGCAAGGTCGCAAAGGCTGCCCATGTTAGTAGCATGGGCCTCTGGCTGTCGATCGGTCCAAGCTGCCGATGCACCGTCGGCCTCATCTTTCTCCTTCGGACCCCAAGCTCATTTTCTCCGAAATGACTCCCTTGTTCACGGTGATTGTTGTAAGATTCGAATGGGGTAAGCATGCTGATGCAGCCGTTTCCCTGTGCCTTATTGAAGTCTTGATCATGCAGACAACTAGACACAGCCTAGGCAGGTCACGCACAAACGTCAAAACGTGCACAGAGATCCGGACCAAACCCACACCAATCCAACCGGAATCTGTCGGCCTGCTCGTTCCCATCCAGCTACCTGACATCTCCCTGCCGGTGCCATTTCCTACTGCCCGTTCGTTCTGCAGTGCAGACGGTGAAGCAACAACACGATCTGTTTTGTTTTGCTTCTCAAGCTTACCCCAGCACAGGCTGTCGTCATCCTCCACCACTAGCGCCGTAGGGTTCAGAGGCCCCCACGGAGCACTCCTCTGTTATCTCGTTATTGCAGGTGGTGGTGCCGTGGTGCTGCTGTGCCCCAGCGTTGATCAATCGAATTATTCACCTGCCTTGCCTTGTGCGTCGTCTGCGTCACTGCACTGATGAGGCACTGAGCTGCCCGGCCTGAACCAGTGCCCCGCCCCGGCCGGCCTTTTTCTCCGGGCAAGGGTTGGGTTTGCATGATGCGTCACGCCACGGGACAGGCGCACGGCATAGCGGGCAGAGCATGGGCAGTGCAGCTGCAGCCAGTGCTTGCGCTGGGCATGGCAATGCGCGTCGCGTCGCGGTTCGCCATGGCATGATGGGTACATGGCGCTCGCGGGTGCGCCCACAGAGACCCACCGCAGCTGCTGCGTGCGATCATTTCAGCGCATCCTTTCCTCCCCCTGATCAGTGTGATCACACATCAGGCCCAGAAGCCAGTTGTTTGTTGTGTGTGTCCAGCCTACGGGTCCAGGTCCAGGATATGATGCGCCCGTGGTTTTTGTGCGTCGGAGATCGCCGAGGATCTGAAGTTTTGGTCTTTTGGAAAGAAAGATATGAGGTTGTTGGAGCGTCATGAAACACAGCAGTAGCAGAGAGCAGGGAAGTGATGGGAAAACTCACGTCCGTACACGCGCTCTGGCGCTGAGGTCGCCCCCGGGAGAGACAAACGGGCTCTCCCTGACACTGGGCCACTGGGCTCGCAGCTTACGCGTGATTCTCCCGTGCAAGGAAACGCATGCAGGAGCAGGCACTCGGGCGGTCGTTGCGCCAAGCTTTCAATGCGCACTTATGATGGCGAGATGCGGGCAGAGGGCATCATGGGATTCGTATCCGCTCCTCCTCTAGTCCTCTGCACCTCGCCGTGGTCATCGACGAAAAGCAAGCAGAGGCAGCAGAAGGCACCGTGTTCGTCTTCCACGAATCCACGGTCGATCGATGCGGCTCGCGTTGGCAAATCAAAATGCTTCAGAAAGAAAGCACTCAGGAGAATAAAGCTACTATGCCTGGTGGAGTCCCTGGCGTTGAGCGTTGTTACTGGAGCGCCGTACTATGATACTATCTCAGTATCTCTGGTGGAGCCTTTTTGGCTTTTCTGTACAGGGAAAAAATCGTCCAAAGACCAGTGTTCCTCGTCCGAAAATCCCAGGCTCGAAGCACGCACTCTGTACTGACCGCACGACGGATTAGCGATGCCAAAGCCGCTAAAAGGCGATCCAGATCCCGCTGTGGAGCGCTCATGCATGCAGAACGTGCGGGCATGATGATTGACTGGTGGCAACAACACGTACGAGCTCATGATGGTGCTCAAAGCTCAGGCGCTCAGGCTCAGCTCAGCATGGCTGACGATCGATCCACGGCCGAACCATGGCCCATCCATGCATCGATCCCAGTAATCACGCGACAAAACAAGGGAAGCTACGAGGGAAAACGGGGTTTATAGTTAACTAGGGCCTTGTTTAGTTGGCCAATTTGGGAGGTGCCAAATTACTGTTACAGCACTGTAGCACACTGTAGCGTTTCGTTTGTATTTGTGAATTATTGTCCAAATATTAACTAATTAGGCTCAAAAGATTCGTCTCGTAAAGTACAACAAAACTGTACAATTACTTTTTAATTTCATCTACATTTAGTACTCCATACATGTACCGCAAGTTTGATGTGATGGGGAATCTTCTTTTTGCATAGTGTCAAAGTTGGAAGTTGGGAGTAACTAAACATGGCCTAGGGCGCGCGGCCTCGTCCTTGGGCGCCTCAAAACCCGGCCGGGCGCGTCTAGAAACCGGCAGCCAGGCCGGCGGTGGACGACGGGCGGGCTGGGCTGCCTTTTCCACTGTGCGATGCACAAGCACTACTACGCGCTGCACCTGCATGCATGCCCGTCTTTTGCGTGCGAGTGGGTAGAGAGAGAAACCGATAGCTAGGATGAGAGAGAAGCAATGGAGACCGAGACGGGAGAGGCGAAAAGGAGGTAAAACCGTAAAAGTACAGGGAGGGCGGATGGGGCATAGTGCTGCTGCTGCTGCTGTTGTGCTTTGCTGCTGCTCGATCTCGAGTTCACCTACGTACGGGAAAAGGGGAAAAGAGGATGGGAGGGACGCAGCAGCAGGACGTTGGCAGGGGCAGCGGCTGCTTCGTGAAGCGCAACATCATAATAAGTTGTCGCGGGCAGAGCGAGCACGGCACGCCTCCCTTCCCCCCTCCTCCTCAAAAGCGCCGCGCCCCCAGAGCCGGAGTAGTAGACGACTAGGAGAGGAGACGAGGGCTAGCCGGCCGGCCCATCATCATCATGATCTTAGACTTGGAACCAGCAGGAGGCCGCGCGGCCGCAGTAACCACAGGCACCACGAAGCTACGACCGGCTACGGCGGCCTCGCCTCCTCTCGCCGCATGCCACATTGCCTGCTGGCTGTTGCCCGGCCCAGCCCTACCGTTCCCGGCTACGGGATGTAGTGTCTACTAGTGTGAGTAGTCTTTGACATCGTATGCTAGCTAGTGCTACGCTCATCTACCCTGCTGCAGTGCTGTGTGCTGCCTCTTTTCTGGCGGGCTGTGCTACGTATTCCCGCTACGTGCTGCCTAATGCTACATCTAATCTAATAATACGCCAGGCAACCATGCGTGCCCGGGTCCAGCCTCCCCCGGGCGCCTAGACGGAGACAGCGACACCGTTCGCCGGTGAGGCCGCACAAGCAAGGCAGCAGAGGCCGCCGTTGGAAGGGTGCATGCACGCACACGCAGCCCGCCCATCCACCGGAAAAGAAAAGCCGTGGGCACATGCAAACGCACAGACGAGTATGCACCTTCGCGTTAATTAAGCACATGACACGCGAACGCGCCCGGATTTTCACGGATCCCATCCGTCCATATGCAACGGAAAACCCCACCTGGTCGACGAGCCGCCCACCGAACCCAAACCCAGCGATAGCTCCCCGCCCCTGCTGCACGCCGCGCCGCGTGCAACCCTCGCCTCGCTTTGCGGCGACGTCGGCCTGCCGTCACGGGTCACACGCGTCACCGGCCTGCACCAAAGAGCCCGGGCCGGGGCGCCGGCCAAGCCACCAAAAGGAGGCGGAGCCCGGGGGAGGGGGATCAGAAGCTACTGCCCGGCCGGGCGCTTTCGCTCGGGGGCCGGGCGCGAGCGTGGGCAAAAGCCCCTCGCCCTCCGGGCTTAAAATAAAACAGTGACAGTACAGGGCGGGTGGAATACATGAAAGGCGACCTAGCTTTATTATCAGTCAGAGGCATGCATGCACGCACGCCAGTTTTTTTTTTAACGATCGGGGATGATGATGATGATTAAGGCCTTGACGTCCCTGGTTTTGTGTCGTCCGGAGCCTGCTTAGCCGAAAAGGCGGTAGCTTTATTAGCCTGAGCTGATTTTTAGCGGGCGGGCGCCTTTTCGATCCCTAGCTCTTGTTGTTCCATGCCCGTACTACCCTTTGCATTGCATGTGTTCTTCCGTTTCTTGGAGGGAATATACTTGCTTTTTTGCAACGTTGTCTTTCTTTCTCTCTCCTTTGTTTTTGTGAAGATGCAATGTTGTTTTTCAATAAAATATGGATTCTTTTCGATAAAGAGTAAAATATGGATAAAACATTGTAAAGATAATATTTCATAAAGAAAATAGAAAATAAAATACTATCAAATGGACCGGGCTCAGGCCCAGGGTTTCAACCCCAGATCCCGCTCGGCCCGGCCCGGGGTTTGAACTGATCTTGTGGACCAGGCAGGCAAAGGAGGAGACGAGTGCACGGCTACTCCTCTGCGCATTCCATTCCATGGCCTGTAGCGTGCAGCTGGAAAGACGGAGACCCGCACTGTAGCATCCGAACGTATCGCGGAAAAAGGGCAGTGGGGGAGAAGAAAAAGGGCACGAGCGCCACGGCCGGCCGGCCACCCTGCGGCAGGAAGGACTCCGCGCAGGACCGCGCGCGGCTAGAGAGAGAGAGAAGGCGAGCTTTCTATTCCCTCTTCAAAGCGCCGCGCCGCTCAGCGAGCGAACCAGTAACGAGAGCGAACAGACCAGCAAAGGCAGACGGGGGTAGCAAAGGCGAGCAGGAAAGCCTTCCGCCAAAGCGCCCGCTGCTCCCTCGCTCGCTGTTTGCTAGCTGCTGCTTCTTGGCTTCTTGCGGTGAGGCTCTTCTTGCCCCTTTCTTCTCCGCCGATCTCCTCTCGCTTTTCTCTTTTCTTTCGCTGTTGGATGTTGCGTCACCTCACTAGCTTAGCCTGACTGCTTGAGAAGTTGAGATAGAGAGAGAGAGGGTGTGGCCGGCATGGGTGCTCGAGAAGAGGGAGGCATGCTGGGGGCCGCCTCTTGAGTCCAGCAGCGCTGCCATTGGAGGGGGAGAAGGACACCTGCAAGACTGAGGTCTGCCCGTTGCCCTCGCCACCGTCTTTTTCCCCATCCCAACACCGGAGGACGAGCACAAGCGCAAGCAGGGGCGGCAGAGCGACAGCCGCATGTGCACGCGACCGGCGCATGCACACCCTTGCGTGGCCGCATCTGGGGCGCACTCCCCGTCCCCGTCTTCCCGAGCCGGTACGTCGTCCTTGGGTGGCTCCATTGCTCGGGGGCCGACGAGGGAAGTCTTTTTTTCTCGGGGTGGGTCTCACACTGTTCCTCTTTCTCGGGTCATGCCTGATGCTGGCCCTCTGCTTTGCCTTTGTTCTTGCGTGCCTTGTTGGGTACCCTGTTTTGTTGCCTTCCCTCTGGTTTGCTATAAACCCTTGATGCCGCCCACATGCCGCCTCATGGCTCTCACATTGTTGATGGCCTCCTGATCCTTCTTTTTTATGGTTTCCTCCGTCCCCGGCCCTCTCCCCACACGTATTTGTGTAGCGTCTCTCTCTCTCTCTCTCTTTCTCCCTCGTCATCTGATCTCGGCAGCACAAAACTCTGAGATCTTGGCGTGCTGGTGATAAGATTCTCCCGCACAAGCACGGACCGGAGTGAGCAAGTGGTTCTTGGTCTCTCCATTGCCTCCCCCATATCGCATTTAAAATAGATGCTCGATGTCTCCTGCCTCAACCAGTTCAGAGCACCACTAACGTTTGTTTTTGCCGTTGCTGCTGCAGAGATCGCTGAGAGAGAGCGAGAGAGGGGATCATACTTGGGGAATGGTGTGGCGAGGAATGTGGACTAGTTGTTTACTCTGATAATGCATTGGGCACAAGATCCTCTGTGAATCTTGGCATTTTTTAGAGCAAGTGCAGTGAAGAAAACTGGAGGGCTGAAGGAATTATACTAATCTTTTCCTGGATCAAGAAGGACAGGCAATTAACAAGTAGCAGGGGGAGGTGGGGGTGTGTCAGCTTTGTGCTTTGTGGGTGTCCCTCCTCTGGTTCACTGCCCCCTCTCCACTCCATATAGTTTACTCCTCCTGAGGCGCTTGTGCTCCTCCCCTTCTGGCCTCACTGCCTACGATAGCAGGGCTGCAGGGGCACCGGCCGCATAGGTTGGGGTTGGAGTGTGCTTGAAGCAGGAGTTGCTGTTGCTGCATTGGAACCGATCCCATTATTTGTTTGTTTTCGTTGTACGAGCGATCTCCTGGCCGGCTCCGGCACGTTGTAATATTCGGTCTTCTCGGCGCAGCAACTTGTTCTTGTACCGCTGCTCTGCTCTGAGCCGTTTGCCGTTGCTGCTGTGGACAAGCATGGGATAGTGGTGCTGTGCTGTGGCAGTTCTTGCTTCTTACAAGTGTTGGTGGTGGTGTTGGGTGCTCACTGTGCCTGCATTGGTCTAGAGCGGAAGCTGTGGGCCTCTTCTTCCGTGTTTCAAGATGAAGTTCATGAAGCTTGGATCGAATCCGGATACCTTTCAGGGTGATGGGAATGAAGTCAGGTGACTGATCGATTCTTTTGCTTGTTCTTCTACCTTGTTTCTTTGGTGGCCCCTTCCTCTGACTTCTTTTACTATTATTTTCACTTCTAAATGATCTCATTTGTTGGGTTTTTGGCACCTGACACTGTAGGTTTATGCTTCAGTTTGTTCTCTGAAAGTGTGTTTATTTATTTATTTTATTTTATTGAAACAAATAAAGTGCAGTTCGTCACTTTGAAATCTAATACAGTTGGAATATTGTACGTGAACTTGTAGAACCCATAAAAAGTGTTAATGTTTCACTAGTTTTAGGCCCCTTGAGTGCTCATGCTATCTAACAGCGGAATCTAGTATGAATAATTGTTTGTATGCTGTCTGTCATCATTTATGCATACTTGTTGAATCCACTCAGATATTCCAACATAGACTTGCATGATGCATGCCCAATGTGGTCTGCTAACGCGTTGGTTAGAGAGGAAGGTTTACGATTTTCTAAGGTGGTATAAAGGTACAGCTGCATGATACGAGGAAAAGATTAAAGAGAACAATACTTTTCAGGAAAAAAAACATAGTCATGTAACTACAGAAAGGAACAAATACATAGAGCAACTAAAAGCCAGGAACTGATTTTAGCTCCTTTTAGAGTTTAAGGCCAACATGCTCCATGTTTTTTAATTAGTACTAGAAATTGGCTTATTCTTGTATAAAGGTCTGTTTGCATTAGCATTCTTTATTTATTAATTCACTTTGCTAAATGCTTAGTCGGATACTTCTTTTCAGTTTAGAATGACAGCATAGAATAGTATTCTCAGTTTATAAAGTTGGGTACTGCTTCAGTCGGATGCTAACCTAAAATGCAATGCCACAAGTCTCCATTGTTTTTCCTAGATTTGTGTATAAAATAGTAATAATTAACTTTCATCCAACACTATGCCTGATCTTCTACCATATGCAACACCATAGGTCTCCTTTCCTTTACCTGAGTATGAATCGAAAAGCTGTCTTTCCCTTACTAAGCACCAAGTGCTCTTTTTTGTATTCCTGTTATTTGCGGCTCCTTTACTTATGAAAACTATGTATCCTTGCAGTATTGTGGCATCTGAATTGGTGAGCGACATCACTGTTCGTATTGGGACTACAAAGTTTTACCTTCACAAGGTAAATGATATGTTATTTTCATTCATTTGACGTTAAAAGCTGCTTTGTGAGACTATATATGGTAGAAGGTGCATGTGCTTTGGAGATCAAGGTCTGTTTTGTGTAGTTTGACATTTTCAAACCAAAATGGTCTCTATGCTAGAATTCTTGTGGACACCTGCTTTACTTATTTTTCTGTCATATGTCATTTGGTTGATGTTTTCTCACTCTTGTGGATGGGTTTTACATATCAGTGACTTAAGTAATTTCTTGGTTGTGATTATGCATCTCCACAATCACTTGAGTAGTTGAGTCTGCGGTTTTATCAGTGTTTTTCTGACTTACATTTTCCATTCATACAGTTTCCACTCTTGTCCAAGTGTGCTCGCTTTCAAAAGTTGATCCCAACCACTGGTGATGAAAATATTGACATACAAATCCATGACATTCCTGGTGGTGCAAAGGCTTTTGAGATCTGTGCCAAGTTTTGCTATGGCATGATAGTCACACTCAATGCCTACAATGTGATTGCTGCACGCTGTGCTGCAGAGTACTTGGAGATGAATGAGACTGTTGACAAGGGCAATCTGATCTACAAGATTGATGTCTTCCTCAGCTCAAGCATATTTCGGAGCTGGAAAGACTCTATTATTGTTCTTGGGACAACAAAGGCTCATTTGCCTTGGGCAGAGGATCTTAAGTTGGTTAGCCACTGCATTGATTCTGTTGCTTCAAAAGCCTCTATTGACGTTTCAAAGGTCGAATGGTCATACACGTACAATCGAAAGAAGCTCCCAACTGAGAGTGGCAATGATTCTCCCTGGAATGGAGTCAAACAGCAGCAGTTAGTTCCAAAGGATTGGTGGGTTGAAGATCTGACTGATCTTGACATTGATGCCTACAAGCAAGTCATAACAGCAATCAAAGCCAAATGTATGGTATCCAAGGATGTTATTGGTGAGGCAATCAAAGCCTATACTTACAAGAAGCTTCCATCATTGAGCAAGGTATCAATGATCCATGGTGATGCAAAGGTTCGGGCAATGCTAGTTACCATCACATGCCTGTTGCCATCTGAGAAAGGTTCAGTCTCATGCAGCTTCCTTTTAAAGCTACTGAAGGCAACAAATCTGCTGAAGTGTGGAGAGATGTGCAGGAAAGAGCTTATGAAGCGTATTGCCCGACAACTGGAAGAAGCATCAGTGTCTGATCTTCTGATCCCTACAGTGGACGGTGATACCACTGTTTATGACATTGACCTGATTCTTAGCATTGTTGAGGAATTTGTCAGACAAGATTCTAAGCATGCCCAGAAGCATAATGGTGGGGAAGTGAATGATCATGTTTCAGCTCCTAGTGCATCAATGATTACGGTGGCCAAAATTGTCGATGGATATCTTGCAGAGGTTGCAAAGGACCCAAACATACCTGTTTATAAGTTTTTCAGTCTAGCTGAGACAGTTTCAGGCAATTCAAGGCCAGTTCATGATGGGCTATACCGTGCCATTGATATGTATCTGAAGGTATTGTTACAACTACCAATTTAAATTTTATGACCACTCTGAGAAACTTCATATACATAGTGAGTTGCTTTATTATGCTAATTACTTCAAAATATACTCCTGATGCATATTGGATAGTACCGGTTTTTGTCATTGTTAAATTTCTTCATGTGCATGACTATTACTAGTATGTCATGGGGATTAAGATACCCATTCTATTTCTCTTGATTCTAGAAAAAAATGTGGAGTTAACATATTTCTCTTAAATTTTGTGCAGGAGCACCCAAGCTTGGGCAAGAGCGATAAGAAGAGGCTCTGCGCCCTCATGGACTGCAAGAAGTTGTCGCCTGATGCATGTGCTCATGCTGTGCAGAACGAGCGCCTACCTCTGAGGATTGTGGTGCAGGTTCTATACCACGAGCAGACAAGGGCTTCTGCAGCAGCCACCATCCGAGCTGACAGCATCGGCATTGGTTCCTACGAGAGCTCAAGATCAGGTGCCACAACGAACACTGAAGACGAGTGGGACGGAGTCATGGCCGTGGAAGACCTCAGCCTGTCCAAGACCACAAAGCTCGACAAATGTGACACCGCTGGTACTGACGCTGAGAAGAACCATGGAGGCAACAAAGCGGCCAATGGCAGGGCGAAAGGCGGTGCAACGCCGAAGAAGGCGCTGGGGAAGATGATGTCGAGCAAAGGACAGGCTGGGGAGCGCAGCAGCTCGGATTCATCTGACAGCGCCATCTTGCCAAGACAGGAGCACCCCAAGAGGACTCCCGCAAGGAGTACCACCAAGTCGGCAGCCGCGTAGCTGCAGCCTTCGCTGAATGAAAGCTTCAGGAGGCACTAGGTTTTAGCAGTCGTCTGTTCTTTCTTATGAATGTTGCATAGAAGCAAGGACTGATGTTTTTACACGTCTTTAGGGATGTTATAATGCCAGGTCTGTTCTTAGGTTGTGTTGGTAGAGTGTAGGCTTGCCATGAAACCTGTGAAATCTGGGGGTTCTATGTGAGGTCTTATGTGTGAACTCGAAGTAGTGTTATAAGAAGCCTACTTTGTTAGAGTTGAAGGATAACTGTTCTGCAGCTCTGCGTTCTTGCGTTCCATTCTTATATCTGCCCGATAGTTTGAAAACAGTAACTTTTTGCTGGACTAAACCTTTGCGGCTTTGCCGACTTGTAAAGTCATCGGATCGACGTCTGAACTATCCAGGGCCATGTTTAGTTACTCCCAACTCCCAACTTTGACACTATGCAAAAAGAAGATTCCCCATCACATCAAACTTGCGGTACATGCATGGAGTACTAAATGTAGATGAAATTAAAAACTAATTGCACAGTTTTGTTGTACTTTGCGAGACGAATCTTTTGAGCCTAATTAGTCAATATTTGGACAATAATTCACAAATACAAACGAAACGCTACAGTGTGCTACAGTGCTGTAACAGTAATTTGGCACCTCCCAAATTCCCCAACTAAACACGGCCCAGATCACACAGAATGGCATCCTATTCAGATTCAGGCACCGAATACCCAGGTCTCACAGGAAGCACATGAGCTAGGCCAACAATAATGGCTGCGTATTAGTGTAGCTCAACAGATTTGAAGGGATGAGGTGGAATCGCTCTATGATTATCATCAATCGTCATCATATGATCGAGTTGAGATCAAAAGGGTAAACTTGTGCAGGAATCCTGTAACAAAAAATGGCGCTTGGCATCTGCTAACTTGAAATATCAGCCCGGGGCCCGGCCCACGAATCCGTGCTGGATCATGGCAACGCTAGCAGTCGAATCCATGATCAAAACGGCACAGGCAAATCTTTTCTACGCATCTGCAATGTCTCAACTCTCTTAAGTAAAGCTTAAAGGCAAATAATCCTGCATGGTCTGGTCTCCAACAGGTAAGCACGAACACCAGGGCAATCGCGGGTGATAGAGGCCGGACCGGGGTCCGGGGAAGCCTGAATTATCAAGGCACAATGATGATCACTGGCCAGGCGTCTCCTGAGAGGCTGAGACAGAGCAGTTCAGCAAGATCTTGGCACTCCGAGGACAGATCTAGCCTAAGGTACCGCCTACCAGCACTGCGGTTGTGCAATGTGGCGGCAAGGCAAAAGGGCATGAAGTTACACGGAACAAAATCCCAAGCCTTTTTGGCTTTCGATCGTGCGGGGCAGGTATGCCTGGGCAGCTGGACCATCGCATATTCGCATGGTTCACCTGTTCAGGGTCAAACACGCAGTGATGCCTGCACGGTTCTCGTCGTCGGTTTCGGCAGCGTCCTCGGTCCAAAAGACAAGGAAAAGGGATCAGCTCAGGCAGTCAGAGGAACGGAGACGGAGACCAGGAAGGAGTTCAGGGTGCCTCGGGTCTCTGGCGGGGCCACGCCAAGGTTCGCCCAGCTTGGGGACAGGCGACCAGGCGTACAGCCTAGCCAGCTACAGTTACCCTGACTAGCCACGCGAAGTGGGCGAGGCAGACCGGATTTGTCTTCGGCGGAGAACGGTGTGGATCCGGCCATCCGGGGACAGAGTGGAGGAAAGGTCGTGCCCTTTGTCTCACCGCTGTCGAGGCAAGGCGGCAGCAAGGGACGACCAGGCCACCAGCAGGGCACCGCACCTTGGGGGTCTTTCTGGCCTGTCGAGTCAACACGACGTGTCTCCGCGTCGCGTCCAATTGCCTGGGCGGCCAGCAGAGCAGGGGATCTCCGATCTCGTTTCAACTTTCAAACGGCGCCATGATGGTGTATCGGTATAGCACCACATCGCATCACGTGGTGGGGGTGAGGTACGTACGCTGAGGTGCCACGACGAGGGCCTGCTTTGGCGCGTGCTGAACTGCGGATCCACGTCCAGGCAAGCAAACGTGTCGAATGACCACCAGTTGACTCGAGGAGCAGCGATAAGTGGCGGAGGCGCCGAGCAATGACAGCGGACGTCGAAACTAGAAAGGCAACTTAACCTCTTATCGGGGTGGAAACCACTCAAACGTTGGCATGCAACCGCGTAATGATTCTTTTCCAGAAAGAGCTGATCCCGAATTTTATTACTATTAGGAGCAACGAAATTCGAGGTTATGTAGATTTTAACCATATTAACACTATTTCCTCAGAGACGGCTCTGACTTCTAGAGAACTTTTAAGAATTATTTCTTACAGTTACAAAAATTGTATATTCAAATAAACTAAAAGTCAGAGAAGCTGAAACCCTGCAAAAAGAGCCCTTACCTACGGCGGACACTACTATCCCTCAACCAAAATTTTGGACATTACTTGTAGATCATTACAGCAAGTCTTCAGGTTAGTCAACAAAAATATTCGCAAAAAAAAAAGTTAGTCAACAAAAATATTGGTGGATCAATACTCGTTTAAGCATTTCAGTTTATGTATAAGAGATGGTTATGCATATGTCATGCAGAGATAAGAAAGTCAGCCAGTCACCGTACTCCGTACGTAAAAATCCCAAGCCTGTCAACGAAAGAAAGCAAGGCCATGTTTAGTTACTCCCAACTCCCAACTTTGACACTATGCAAAAAGAAGATTCCCCATCACATCAAACTTGCGGTACATGCATGGAGTACTAAATGTAGATGAAATTAAAAACTAATTGCACAGTTTTGTTGTACTTTGCGAGACGAATCTTTTGAGCCTAATTAGTCAATATTTGAACAATAATTCACAAATACAAACGAAACGCTACAGTGTGCTACAGTGCTGTAACAGTAATTTGGCACCTCCCAAATTCCCCAACTAAACAAGGCCCAAATCTCTCCTTCTATTCATCAGGTGCCTATGAGAAAGTGGCGACCGGTCGAGGACGCCTTGTCAGGCTCGCACGACCATGTTCATCCGCGTCCGGTCAGGTTGTCTGGCAAAAAGGAGTTCGACGTACCAGTCAGCGCGTCCGCCCCGGCCCCTTCGTGGCCTCGTCAACGAATCCGGATGGACACGGAGTGGTCAGGTCAAGCCCCGATAAAAACCGGCGCCGTTACGTGGCCGTGCACCCGCCGACCCGCGCCACTGCACGATGGATAGTTTTCTTCCTGATCGACCCCCAATATCGGAAAGCAATCGTACCTGCCGGCGATCACCACC
The DNA here is from genome assembly GCF_000263155.2 of Setaria italica. Classification (NCBI taxonomy): domain Eukaryota; kingdom Viridiplantae; phylum Streptophyta; class Magnoliopsida; order Poales; family Poaceae; genus Setaria; species Setaria italica. The sequence goes on along the minus strand of NC_028458.1, from coordinate 53,434,537 downwards.
ACGGCGCTCCAAAGCGAGGCCAAAACGTCGCCGTCTTCCGCGCACGCTTGGACTCCACCACGCCGTCTCGCGCGCGGGCCATGCATTCCTCGCCGACACGTCGGCTGCGCGGCTCAATCCCGACGGGTACTCGGCAGCTCTGCTCTCCCGCGATCGCCACGAACGGAAGTGCCTGGGATTGCCGGCCGATAGTGCGGCCGGATCCACAGCCGGGAAGTGGTGGTGGCATGTGGCTGCTCGGTTTGGCCGGATGCGTCACGGAAAACAGTTTGATGAGGATTGCTCAAAATAACAGTTTGATGAGGCGGTTGCGGTAGACCAGTCAGTGCGACCGGCCAGATACAGGGTCTTGGCAGGTACGTATGTCCCTCTTTGATACGGAGGCTCAATACGGCTGAGTCCTATCTACACATTTAATGTGACAGGAATTAAATTTGTCTCTATAACCAAACACCTCTAAGCTGCACTGGCTTTTCAGAAAAAGCTTAGCACGAAATGTTCATCTCACTAGATTACTAGAAACCCACAATTCATCTCACTAGATTATTAGAAACCCACCGAAATCAAATCACGATCCAATCGTCATCTCATCCTCATCCTCATCCTCCATACAAGACGACCGAGCGTGCGCTACCAACGGTGACGTGATGAACAACCGCCGCCGGCGGCGTAAACAATGTTCACCGACCGCTCTGACAACAAGGCCGGCCGGGGCAAAAAGGAAGGCCGATGCCGGCCGTGCTCTCATCGACTCATCACATTTGGACACCACACCCCTTGGGCCCCATTGCAAGATCACTAATTCACTACAGGGATCACCAAGGAAATCAGTGTCTCGCAAGGCCATGACCAATTCTGGTCTTGTTCAGAGCACTTCTATATATGGGCACATCTATCCACTTCTCCAAATCAGAGAGATGCTCTGCCCGTTGCATAAATCAGATGTGTGCGTGCATACTCGGAAATCCTTATCCACTGATGTGTCTCGGATTAATGCGGTCTACGTTTCGGAGAGAGACGGACCCCGAGAAAGAACAGGATAGATAGAGAGAGATCAACCACGAGGCCGGCTTGTCGGCCGGCGGATAGCTCGGCGAACCTAGCTGGCTAGCTGGAGCGTCAGGAAAGGCATGGTCTCAGAGGAAAGTCTGCAAGTCTCAGAGGCACATGCCTTTCCTAATCGCGTATGCATGTGCCATTTCCTACTGTACAATGGATCACCAGCTCGGAGCACTTATACAAAAGGAGTAGGGCGAGTAGCTCGTGCGTGCGAGCGGCTGATCGATGGATCGGTCACATGCACATGTGTCGCGCGTAGCCGCCAGCAATTTGGCGCGAGCACTGGTGCATTTTGGATCGCTGCTTTGTCTCACTGTCTGACCGTCTCCTGCTGTCCGTGTCCTGCTCCTGCAGAGTTCAGAGACGAAACGGCTCGGTCCGGTAGGATTGGCCGTGAGCCCGTGATGATCATGGGCGAGCTTTTCCAGTTCTCACCGAGCTTCCGCGACTGCATCTGTGTGACTCTGTGCTATCCCGCCGTCGATAATATCATTGAGCCCAGCCGACAGCACTATTGGGTGGTGACAGATCGTTATGCTCAAATTGACTCCCGTTACCTGCAGCGTACGGCATTACACGATCGACGGATCCTTGTGACAGGAACTGGATAGATACATTCGTGCATTGCATACATGGCCCCAATTACCGCCAGTTTTGTTGCATCGCCGTCGCCGGTGTCTGCGAGGCCTGCTAATGGGTTGAAACCCGCCCCAAACCCATCCCAACCCGCAATAAATTAACTCATTCACCTACCCACCCCGCTCCATAATTCTATTGTGTAAACTCAACCCAACCCGCCCCACAAATTGATATAACCCGTGGGTTTTGTACATGAATCTATAAATTTATACAAACCTCATGTTCACACTTTAAAATTTTGGAAAAACTGACCGAAATTTGTTGCAGATGAATTAGTTTGACAATCCGCTACTTTGTGCAAAGCAATGCGGCTGGACTTATATGTGGGGCCCGCGTCCAAAGTCGGACCCTAAAATTAAAACCTCACGTTCACACCTTAAAATTTTGAAGAAATTGATCGAAATTTGTTGCAAATGAATTAGTTTGACAGTCCGCTACTCTGTGCAAAGTAGTGTGGCTGGACTTATATGTGGGGCCCGCGTCAAGAGTCGGACCCTAAAATTAAAACCTCACGTTCACACCTTAAAATTTTGGAGAAATTGACAAAATTTGTTGCAAATGAATTAGTTTGACGGTCCGCTACTTTGTGCAAAGTAGTGCGGCTGGACTTATATGTGGGCCCCGCGTCAAGAGTCCGACCCTAAAATTAAAACCTCGCGTTCACACCTGAAAATTTTGGAGAAATTGACCGAAATTTGTTGCAAATGAATTAGTTTGACAGCCCGCTACTTTGTGCAAAGTAGTGCGGCTGAACTTATATGTGGGCCCCGCGTCAAGAGTCGGACCCTAAAATTAAAACCTCGCGTTCACACCTTAAAATTTTAAAGAAATTGATCGAAATTTGTTGCAAATAAATTAGTTTGACAGTCCGCTATTCTGTGCAAAGTAGTGCGGCTGGACTTATACGTGGGCCCCGTGTCAAGAGTCGGACCCTAAAATTAAAATCTCGCGTTCACACCTTAAAATTTTGGAGAAATTGACCAAAATTTGTTGCAAATAAATTAGTTTGACAGTCTGCTACTTTGTGCAAAGTAGTGCGGCTGGACTTATATCATGGCCCCACGTCAAGAGCCGAAACGTGAAAGTTAAACCTATGAATTAAATCCATACAAATTCAAACAAAAAATCACTTTCAACCCGCCCCAACCCGCATTTCTGATATACCCAACCCGCCCGAACCCATTACATACTAAAACCTATTTTAACCCATTCAAACACACCCCACGTCACAACCCGCCCCATAAAACCCATTTCAACCCGCCCCACTAGCAGGCCTATTGCGCAGGGATAGAATGATAGATGGAAAACGAAGTGCCAGATAGTAGAGTGGCCGGAACTGCAAGTCTGCAACCACGCCGCCGATGGCCAAATTGCCCAATTGGCCAATTGGAATCGATGCTCCACCGGCGACAGGTCCAATCATTTGTTCTGCACGCGCTACAAAACAACCAGGACAGTGCACTGCAGCCGAGGCGTCGAGCGCAGCGCCGCCGGCGCCGATCGGTATTATGCCCACTGGCGTTCGCCGTTACGCGACGCCGCGACAACCCCTCGCTTTTTCTGAACAACATCCACGCCAACGAGGCTACGCAGCACATGCGCCTACTCTCCCACACCGCTGCTGCACTGCACAGTGCACAACACAAAACGTAGGGCAGCCATGGCGATGGCCAGCAAAAGGGCGGAGGACGACGACGGACGCTAGGTGTCAGCTCGAGCGCCATCAGCCATTATATCACGCATCGATTCGCTCATGATCGTCATCATCACAGCAGGAGTGCAGCACCATCACCGGTGGATCGCAGCAGCGACGGCTCGAAAGGCATGGGGGCGACACGGACGCGGACGTGAGTCAGGAACATATACTCATCGGTGGTTGCAGAGGCATTCATCGGTTGATGCCCTCAATGATACTCGTGGCTGGATTGGAACGATCCCTCGCGACCGCACACTTGTCACGGTGCAAAAAAAAATGCAGAGAAGACAGGCCGGAAAAGGACTAGAATGTATCTACACGATCGATTGCTGATCCTACAAAAAGATAGTCATCCGACGAAATCTCCGCCTTCCAAAACTACAACTATAGACACGAGGTGGCAAAATTTGAAGGCGGAAAAGAAAAAAGATCAAAACTGAAATCCAGTGGCAAGAAAACAGAGCACAAAAGCTCTGCTTGCAAGCGGACGCCGGCTGAGTCACACTCAAACCTCCCTGGGGTCCACGAAGATGGAGCTACCAGGGACCGACCTGGACCAATCCCATCCATCCGCGTGGCCGCCGCCGCCGCCGAGGCGCTTCATGCACCACAGGTCCTCGGCGCAGGACAGGCGGCGCCAGTGCGGGATGCGGGAGCGGAGCGGGTCCATGGCCGCCACCTCCAAGGCCACGGCGGCCGCGGCGCCGCGCGCCATGTTGACGATCGACGCGAACAGCGCCTCCGCGGCCACCGCGGCGTCGCCGCCGTCGCCGCCGAGGCCGTACACGAACCACCCGGCGAACGGGCGGAAGAAGTCCGGCACGGACGGGACGCGGAGCCACTTGGCCACGCGGTCCAGCGCGCGGGTGGCGGCCGCGGCGCCGCGGCGGAGACGGGACGCGCCGCGGACCTCGAGGCGGAACACGCCGCCGCAGTCCCACGCGCTCGCCACCGCCCACGACGCCGGCGGCGAGGACAGGAAGTCCTCCACCCCGCGCCACTCGTAGCCGCCCCCGTCGACGATCGCCAGGAACGTGCCCCGGGAGAGCTGGTTGTCGAGGACGGCGCCGATGTCCGCGGGGAAGAACTCCACGTTCGCGAACCGGCTGCGGTAGAGCCGCTCGGCGTCGCAGGCGCCCAGACGCACGACCGTGGCGCGGCGCGGCGCCCTGAGGCGGTGCGAGTGCACGGGGTGCACAAGGAGCGACGGCGTCCGGAACTTGGAGTAGCCGCAGCGGCCGGTGAAGAGGCGCAGCGACGCCTCGTTGGACTTGTCGGTGGCCATGTACGCGTACTCGGCGCCCATGACCTCGAACCACCGCTCCAGCTGCCGCACCAACAGCCGCGCGATGCCCATCCGCCTGCACGTACGTGAACAAACGCCAAACCAATTAGCTTGCTCTCTTGACAACGCAACAGCAATGATGAGTGATCGAACGATGGATGCTACAATGTCGACAAGTGTCGCGAACATAGAGCAGAGAGGACAGAGCTTGATGAATGATGACACTGAAACAACTAGGATTACCTGTGGGAGGGCGCGACGCGGAGGCCGAGAATGTACCCGACGTTGGCGAAGGCGGGTTCGCCCTGAGGGCAGGCCTTGCCGGTGGCGACGGACTTGACGGTGCCGCGGATGAGGCCGACGATCCGGCCGCCCGGCCCGGACGTCTCAGCTACCTGCCATGTCGAGATCGATGAAACTAACGCGCTGGAAAAAAGCAACCCACTACCAGCAGCGAGAGTTGAAGGCCCGAACAATCAGCGGCTATCGCCCCACTAATAGCTACGTGCAACTGTGTGCAGCGCAATCATAGTATCCGGCCGCGCATTACCTGCCGCGTATACCTATACGTACACACACACACGTACGGTACACCACGTACCAGCATGAGGTGGTGCGGCGAGTGGCGGATGCGCGCGACGGGGTCGCCGAGGAGGTCGGCGTGCAGGGACATCCCGCCGGCCGGGCCGACCTCGCACTCCCTGTCGACGGCCTCCGTGCCGGCTTGGTCCGTCTTGGGGTTGTAGCTCCGGATCACCACCCCTTGCTCCTCCTCCTCCTCCTCGTCTCTCATGGTCATGGTCATGGTCATGGCACCGACGACCGATCGCGTCTTCTACTCCAGCCGTATGATGAAGCCACTAGAGCTCGAGCTAGCTAGTTGCACTACCCTCTCGAGCTCATCGGCAGCCGGGATTGAGCGAGGGATACTGCATACTCCGATCCTACGCATGTAGCACCGTATATATATAGGCAGCCCCACGCAGGCGAGAAAAGGAAAGGCTACTCCTGCGACACTGGCCCCTGGCCTTCTAATCTCCCATCCATACGAGCCGGCCGTTCAGGTCTCCCGCCGGTTCAAATGGTAACCCACCCCCTCACGCATATGCGCAGCCCCAGCGCCCCCGTGCCGGGCCCTCTTTTAATCGCTCGATCGCTCTCCTGAATCACGTGTGGGGCAGGGCAGGTCGATCAAAGCAAAGCAAAGCAAAAGCAAAACCAAAAGGGGGCATGAGAAGCCTATGACGAGCAAGCGAGGAAAGCAAAAGGGCATGCGGCCGGGCGGCCTGATCCGTGAGATGATCGTTAGCCGTTGCTGGATTTGCCGCCGGCCGGCGATGATGGGTGCGGTAATTAATTGGTGGACGCCCCCGGTGCGGGCGGGAGTGGCGGAGGTGGAGCATATGATTGGCGCGCGGGATTAACTGCGCATTACGTGCCGCTTAAATCTTGGCCTAGTGGCGCCACCAGTGGGCTAATTGCTAAACCATCGCCGCCTCTCTCGTGGTCATCTGGCTCGCTTTCCTCGCTTCACGTTCTTGCTCTCTCCGGCGTCCTTCGGCGTAAAGCTCGCTAGCCGCTTGCTGCGCAGCGCGTAGTGATCGCGAAAGCTCTCGGCCCCGGGGATTAGCGTGTCGTTACGGCACCTGCAACGGTCGGCTTTACTTTTACTGTGACGTACGTTGTCAATGCCACGGTAGTGGATTTCTTCCGTGTCGGGCAACGCATATGCATGGACCGTGTCCCGGATTGGCTATATTGGCCCCATGAGGCGCAGGCGCAAAGCAACTCTCTGATTGTTAACCTTATCAGGGTAACAGGTTTAGGATTGTTTTTTTGCTTGCCAAGCTGTTGAAGCATCCAAGTTGTTATTACCTGTATAGATCCTCTGACAGCGATTAGCCCTGTTACCCCTGTATATTTGTTTTGTGATCGAGTTTGTCCCGGTGCAAGCATGGTCGGACAAGGAGCTGCGTAGTAGGACAATCTCTGACAGGCGTTTCATTTGTTTTCTTCTGTCAAAGAAGGAACTTGTTTGACTCGATTTGTCTCTGTTGAGTTGGACCAGCCAGATTAGAGGACTGACTTTTCCTTCTTAGCTAACTCAACAGAATGCGGGACGTGCTTGCAGACCGACCAAGAAATCACTGCCCACACTATATACTTGCTGAATGCTAACGATGCTTGACCCCCTTGACCGGCTACCGGCTACTGCCCCGTTTCTCCTCATCCCTCTGAACAGCATACCAAACGAGGTCTTCTCAGACCTGAACCCCTCTAAATCGATGGATTTTCTTCTTCTTCTTCCGGAACATCTGGGAAAGCTGCGCGGCTTCATAGTAAGAAGAAGATGGAGAAGAAATGTAAGCTCAGTCACATGACACACGGATACAGCCACACAGGGTGACGGCTGACGGCTTTGAAGATGGATGGATGCATCCTCGACGCTAGCTACCGGCCGAAACTCGAAACAGACCGGGATTGCCACGAGGCAATAATTTGGGCGACATCCCTATCCGCTGCGGCGCTGCCTCTCCCTCCTCTCTAGCGCCGCCACTACTCCGATCCAGCAGCGTCCCGCGACGCTAGTTCTAGTTCGTACGTGCCACTGGGCGAAAGGACATGTGCGGCGCCCGGGGCAAGTGGCGGCTGCCTGCCGCGGGAAGCTAGGGGCCGAATCCGATGCGTTTTCGCATGCCCTGGGGGGCTCGCCGATCTCGCGTTTTCGCCTCCTGGTTCGCTGCCGCGGCAGCGCCCGGCGCGTGTCCGCCCGGCGCCCACCCGATGCCCGTTGGCTGCCGGTCGGGCCCCGTCCGGTCCGCCTGTCCCCGTCCGCGCCCGATCGGCTCGGCGGCGTCGTGTGTGGCGCGGATCGGACCGAGCGCCGTGGCCGGGCTCGTTTTCTGGCTGGACGCTAGCTGCGAGTAGGTGCTAGCAGCGCGCGCGCGCGCCTGGGACCGGCCGGACCTGGTGGGCGATCGTGACCGCTTTGCCAACTGTTTGGTGGCCGTACGCCCGGTTCGGATAACGCATTCCGCCCTGGGGAGCTCAAAAAAAAGGAGGCCAGCTTTATTACAAGTGGAAAGGTGGGCGGCGTCCCGTAGCGCGGAGCTGGCTGGCTCTGTGGTTGGATTCAGTTTCGCGGCTGGCGGCGTGTGCACTGTCGGGATCTTTTCACGTGATATGGACTCGGAGCCGATGGCATGATTCATGGGCTTGGTTTTTACACCAGAGACCTCATTCTTCAATGTGTTGCCGCGGGGCGTTTCCTCGTTCCCCGATGTGTTGTTGCGAGTCTGGGCTGGCATTTCGTTGCGATCAGTGCTCGAACAACCGACAGTTCTGCAAAACTCTACGCACGAAGGTAACGTAGCATGAGGGCGTGCTGGTTTGACCCTGAACCTGAAGCCAGAGCGACGCTGGCTGGCGGGCATAGCAAGAGATGGAACCTGAAACGGCAAAGGCGGGCGCAGCGCCGCCTCACCGGCCGCCGTTTCAGGTAACGGGCTGCGAGATGGCGGCAGCCGGCAGGTGGGTGAGGACGCGACGCGAGACTAGCCCCCGGACCTGTGGTGGTGGGCGCCCGGGTAGGCGGGTAGCGTCAACCGTCGCGTAGCGCAGTTAAGGTGGGGGCCCGTCGGGCCGTCACGTACGTGCGTGACGGTCGACAGGAACTGACCCGGTATCGGGCGGTATGGGGCGCGCGGACGGGCGGCGGCGGAAGGCAACCGGGCCACCACAGCACCTGCGCAGCTGCTCTCTTCGCGGCCCCAACTGTTCGATCGGCAGATATCGAGGGGGGGAAAAGGGACGGGGAAAATCAGGGGGGCGATAGCAGAGACATTAATTAACCACGCACGCATGCACATCCGACGGCGAATGCGAATCTATGCTCTGCCCTAGCGGCCGGGGAAGCGAGCAGGGCGGGGCCTTACGTGTTGTACGTTCCGACGTGGACGCGCGTGAGGAGGACGGCGGCGGTGGCGATCGGGCCGACAGCGACGCCGGCCCCGCGGGCAGAAGTGGCAGACCAGAGCTCCGCCGCGTCGCCGTCCCCGGACAGCGCCCGGCCACGGCGCGGGCCCCCCCGTCCCCCCGCGGTGCGCGGCCGTGAGCCCGTGAGGATGTCTGGATGTGCGCGCGCGACATGTGGGCGCGCCGACGGCGATCACTCGCTGGCCGCGGCGCGCACCATTACCATGCATCGCCGCCGGGCTGATACTAATTGGATAGTGTATAATTAGTAGGTTGAATTAACAAGCTGCCTGTGGCGCGTGGGCGTGACTGATGGATCTAGAGGCGGCATCAAAACTCAGAACGAAAATGCATGCCACTCTTGATGACGTGTGCAAGGTGACGAAACACGAAATGGGTTAGAGACGTAGCAGCGCGCGCCAAGGTGCTACCTACCCCTCCGTCCAGCAAAGAGTGTCCATTTAGGTTCATCCTAAGTCAAACTGTTTTAAGTTTGATCAAGTTTACGATAAACACCAAATAGGTATGATATGAAAATATATTTCATAACAAATTTAATGAAACTTGCTAGACATCAAAAGCACTGATATATTTTTATATAAATTTGATCAAACATAAAATGATTTGACTTAGAACAGAACTAAATGAATACTCTTTGCGAAACGGAGGGAGTAACTTGCTGGTCCCGACTCCCAAGCACCATACATTCCTCACGCTTGCTAGTTCGACAGCCATGGCAATGGCCAGACGGTCTGTGGTCAGGGTCGCCATGGACCGCATGCCACGCACGGCGCCCGCACGACGATCATGTTGTACAGGTGCAGCTATGCGCCTATGCCAGTGCAGCAGTGCGCCGCAGAGGCAGCCATGTCAAAGTAAACGTCGACGGGGAGGCGGGGACCGAGTTAACAGAAGGCCGCCGGAAAGTGTCCGCTTGCTGATTGCATGCAACCCATGCTTGAATCATGAATCATGAGTTCATACTTCATCGTACCAGTGGGATCCAAGCTGATGGACGTCCTTGACTGCTGCTACCGGTACCAGCTGCTTCGCTGCAGTTTCCCACGAGATGAGGCATCATTTGTGTTGTACCATACTGTACGCAGCTACGTAAGCTTCTTCACTGCAACCAGAGACCGTTCAAGGTCCTCTTTTCCTCCATGATCCCCAGGTGAAAGGCGTTATGCTTGCCGTGAGCAGAGCAGTTTGGTAAGGCGTGAGCTCAACTCGCCGACCATGCAACCGCTCCGGCGCTTTCCAGATTGTCACCCGCGTCACCGGTCCGTTGCAGCAACAGAACTACATAACTGAACGCGTACGCGCGTTGCTGTCGATCGAAGAAACAACCGCCGCATCGGAGGCTTCGTCGTCGGCCAGGCCCTCCAACTGCTCGGGCGCTGCCATGATCGATGGAATGCATGGGCTCGCCGTGCGTTCTGACGTTCTGTTATCTTCCTTCCCCTGGACAAAACGAAAACCAGATACCTCAGGGCCGCTAGCACAATCAACTGACAGAAGAAGCAAGTCCACTTTTATTTTGAACATAGAAAATCTAGGATTCAGGTATGGTTTCAAATGGCAAAAGCTGGACGCGCGAAGTCGTCGGTGCATGGGACCGGGAGGCGGGAGGCCAAGTTTTCACTGGGAGCATTTCCCAGTCTCTGCTTACCGCAATGCTCAGCTAAGGTCAACGCGTATGCAAAGTTCAGACCTCAGGGGGACACGACCGTTCGGTACCATGCACTCAGATCTTTGAAGGCGTGACAACTGACTGACTAGTGCTGGGTCAACAAAGTGCGCGAGGCCGAAGTCCACGTCCACATTTATGGTTTCGTTCAGACGTTTGCGCCCTACCTTTTCAGTTATTAGCGATCCTGCTAGTGACCCAGCACTCCAGCAGCAGTCTCAGAAGTCAGAACTCTCATCGAGTGGGCTGATCAAAGTCTGCTATGGGCCAAGGAGATGGCTCATCATGATTGAAGCCGCGGACTTCGGCTAGCCTGCTTGGAAAACTGAGCGCCTGGCTGCTCGAATGAACGAACTGCGAGAGATTGGGAGAGTGGGCTGACGAGTGATAGGCTACCTCGGCTGTACTTTGTTTGACTGGCTCGCGTGAGTTGCCATGGCCCATGGGAACACATTGCTGCAGTAGTGCTGTCTGCCAGAAAGGCCACTTAATTTGCGAAAAGGGAAGGAGACGACTTGATAAAGGCCTTGCAACGTCAAAAAGATGGGCAGAACGCTTAACCGTAATCAAGTGCAAAACAGCAAAAGCATTCAGCTGTTGTCTTGTTGGAGAGAAAAGGCAATCAACAGTTTGAACTGATGTAGATTGCCATAGCAGGATCATGCGTGTTCGTCGTACGGCGACGCACCACATGTCCTTTTCTCGGATTCAAGTCCAAAACTGGTCTTCAGTCCCAAAAAGATTCAGCAGTCTCAGACAGACAGAGCAAGCCAGCAAAGGGTTGGGCTCGACTTTGCTGGGCTGCTGTCCCGACCTGGAGCTGGGCCTTTCTTTAAGCCAGCAAGGATGTTGGGCTTTTCTAAGCTAACGAGCCGACGGCCCGTGGGAGAGCGGCCCGACGGAGTTTCCTCGTCGGCGGACGGACGCGCGACCGACGCCATGGATATGCTGGGTGCGGGGGGCGGCGACCTTGAATCTTGGTCATGTTTGTGCGCGAGCACGATGCGATGCGACGCTGCAGCAGCGGCTCCTAGCCTCCTAGCAGCAGTCTAGCGCCGCCCCGTGGGCTCGCGTCGCTCTCGGGCCGGTGGCGGTCGGTACCTGTGGCTGTGTGTGTAGCTGGTTAAGGTAACGAGGTGGCGAGTTGGTTTCGGCCGCGTCGGCTTCGATGCCGACGATGTCACGGCGACGTGACGGGGCGCCGAACGGACGCCCACTGGACCTTTCTTCGAACATTTGAATAGGACCTCCCAATCTTAAAATGCTACAGCGTTCTTCATGAATCGTGAATAGGCCATTTCTTCTAAAGAAAACTTCAATTGCATTTCACCTCGTTGCATCCAACCGGGTCGGCCACATCACAGCACAGGAAAAATGCAAAACCACATGTACATACGAACTGACTTTATCTTAACCGTTAATTTCTCTCCATCCAACCATTTGATCTACTAACTACCTATGTACTTCTCACCTACCCACGATCTATCTTACCGTTGATTCAAAATAAATAGTTTGAATAACTCATGTGTTCATATGTATATACGAAAAATGTATGTTTCTACAGCACAGCACAGCACAGCACAATACTGAAAACGGGCTGCAGCAACCACTGCCCTAAAACTCGGGACCAACGCTGCAACACATACGTCTCATGGTCATTGCAACAAGCAGAATCTTTACAACGCTAATGGTCTGTTTAGAGGAGCACTCCACTCTAGGAAAAATTCTCCACTCCACTAAACTCCAAAAAATTCACAGCCAAACGCGTCTAGCTCCAGCAACTCGAGTTTCAGAAAAAACGTGGAGTAAGGAGGTAGATCCATATTTTTTGTGGAGTATCTCAAGAGGTGCTCCAAAAACCCCTTTTCAAACCTCCTCGTGAAGTTGGTGGGTATTTACCCATTATTGTCACTGGTTACATAACTTATCCCTTCGTTTCTATTTTGCTGAGACTCAGATTCATCTTGTTCCTCGCGCTCCCGACCTCCTGCGCGACATCGCGCCGCCCCCGTCGGGCCATGGCCTTCGGGCTCATGTTTTTGGGAACCGAAGAACCTCCGCTGTCAGTACGAGTGCCAGTACTGCTGCCGCGAGTTCGTCAACTCGCAGGCGCTGGGCGGCCACCAGAACGCGCACAAGAAGGAGCGGCAGCAGCTCGGCGGGGGCGGCGGCGACGTGGCGCCCACGAGCTGGGTCTACTTCTCCCCGCGCGCCGCCTGTAAGACTTCTGTTCTTGATATGCATGATGATGATCTGATGAACGATGGCCGTGCCGGGCAGGCCCCCTGTAAATTTTTGGTTGGTCCATCAAATCTGATCTGCCATTTCTTCGGCACAAGTGCCACCAATTTTTTCCATCGGTTGCGGTATTATTAGTCCAGCTACTAAATTAGTATAGTTCAGTGGTGAGAGGCCGTGTTTGATTTGGTTTGCTGATCTAATCCTACAAGATTGTGATGGGAAATGAAAGTTAATTTTCTAGTTGACATGGCGAGAGGGTAAAAGGGAGGAAGGAGAAGAGACAGACATGTGAAATCGTTCACAAAGGGTAAAATAGATTTTTCACAATAAGTGCTTATGTTTTTGAAGCTGGAACACTGCCACCAGCCAAACACATGCAGCAGCTCCATATTTTTCTGAAGTTGGTGGACTGGAGCTAGGAAAATGTGGAGTTAGTTTTTCTGGAGTGAAGTGCTCCAGAACAGGCCCTAAGAATTATATTTCCATTCTTTCAAGAATCAGGATGCATCAGAGGCTCAGAGCGGATACCATGACTCCATAGGCAAGTCAGGATAAACAACCTCCGTGTTAATTTTGCCATGAAAACACCCTGTATCAAGCCAACAAAATGTCTCCCTTTCACAATACAAACACTCATCACCACTCGAGCACTCCACACGCAAGAGTTAAGCACGCAAACGACAAGCTTTTTTTCATATCTACAGGAAAGCTTATCTTTGGGTCAAGGCTAGGGATTTCTGTATACACCAGCTGCGGCGACTGCAGGTAAAGAGGGGGCCGCTTCTATGGGTTGATATGCACTCAAAAAAAATTACATGAATCAGCTACACTCGGTGAGGTCGATCGAGCAGATTAGGACACGCTTCACACCCAACAAATGGTTACATCTTTTTTATTACCTGTAGCACAGTCTCCGGTGAGAAAAGGCGAGGCCGTGTGATGTTAGTGACCACCCAACGTGGCGAGGCAAACTGATCTACAAGTGTGTCGGGCACTGCTTTTGGTTTCGTTGCAGCATGTGGGCTTGCAAACTACACTTCTTGACCTGTTTTCCAAATCAGACAATTAACAAGGTGAACTAAATAAAATTGAGTAACAGAATAATTGAGTAAAAAGAGCATATATAGAAGATGTCCCTACATGTATTGCTGCAACCGTGGACAAGAGATCCTTCGATTGGTCCAACAACATTTGTTCTTGTGTGGCGAGTTTAGCAAGCTCAGACACTACAGAGCTTGTTCCCTCAACCTGAAGATGAATAAATATATCATTCAGAGACTTCCCCGGTAAATATCTGACATAAAATGTAATGCATGTTCATGAAGGAATAAATTACATGTAACACTGAGTTCATGGAGCAATAAGTTGCATCGCCAGCAGAACAGGCAAACAATCCATGGTTGCTAGTTATCATATTTTGACTCAACGAGATGATACAAAAAGTTCACTATGAGATGCTATGGTTCCAATGCAAATCTTGTATCACTCACTAAATCCACAGGCATGCAGTCCAATATATTGCCAAATATTCCAAGATACTAATTGTCTAGTGGGTAACCAGTGTAAGCTAACTATTTTACCAGAAAACAACAGTACCATATTTGAACATGTCTAGGAAAATTTTCCTTCATTAAATCTACATGGAAAAAATGTTCGCTTAGAACAATGTCCATGTTCTTGCGCTTTTTGTTTTCTTAAAATGCCAACACCACCCTTGTCTAATTTGAAATTGTAAACTTTGGATGGTACAACATAGATCAAGATATACAGCCCATCTCAAGATGGTAAAGGAATTAGAACATTCAACACAGCTATGTTACATCAGTATTCAGTAGATAAGAAATAGCACTGGCTATTGAAAGGAAAAAAACATTGTCCTCATAGTTATTTTGTACAGCAGAGCCATAATGCTTGTAATAAATACAAATTTCTGTTTGAAGACATAGCCATGCACCAAAATTTTATTTGGAAGCATCTTCCAATTTGGGATTGACGATTTTTTGTTATTGATGTATCATGATAAAAAGAAAATCCAAGGGGAAAAGAAATATAAATTGCAGCTCTGTAGGAAGACAGGGTATATATACATACCTTAGACAGCAGATTACATATCGAGGATGTCATTGTGTGCATTACATCCACAGCTGAGTTAACAGCTTCCTTCACACCTTGCACATCACCCTGCACAGAGATAGGTGACTATTATTTTGTGCATATCAAATCAAGCCACATAGCTAGACCTGCTTAGACAATTGCCAACCTTTGCACCATCAACAACCGGAAGACGAAGAGTACTAGCCTTCAGTGCTTTAATTGCTGCTGATAAAGCACTTGAATGATGTTTTTCTATATGAGACCAGTCCTCTAGATACGACATCTGAACATGTCAAATGGCATAGATACATTAATTATACAAAGCCAACCAGCAACAAGAAATCCTAGTGCAAGCCACATAAATATGTTAAATAGCAAATGCATCGTATCACTTACCTGACCCCTAAGAATAGCAAACAATTTAAGTTTTTGTTTCTGGAGTTGGAGTCTGCATCTTTTGGAACTGACATTGTCACGTAATCTTGATATTTCTTTCCATGCGCTGTGAAGGGTTTTCTGAAGAAGAGGGGAATAAGAAACTGTTCAGAACATTTGACCCTTTTTCCGATTCTCTTACACAGCATTATCATATTTGTTTAATCCACTTTGACCAGGATTAGTTGTACATTTGAAGTCTGTTATGCAATGAGAAATACGAAACCCCACATATCTTAAACAAGTTCTTTTGTACTTAAGTATCACTGTGTTTCACCACAAGACTTAAATGACAATTCAATCTAGCAAATCTTTGAATCATAAGCACACTGCGCACAACAGAGGGGTTCAAGGTGGCTAGACTTGCATAGATTTGGCCAATATACCACAAAGCACTATAATAAGACTCAGATCATGCAAAATTGCAAATATTCACAAGACACATATCACAAATAGATTGCTGGGTTGTGTCATGGATAGTGCCATCAATACCATTATTCAATAAGTTGGTCCGGAAGATCTTTTCTTTTATTCTAGATGCCAAGTTATCCAGACAATTGCCAAATGTTTGTATCGACAATAGTATGGGCTGGCATATGAAATGAAACATTACAAATTCTGACTCGGTATAATCTCTTCCCACCTACCAATGGCTTCCCTAGCATCAAACAATCAACTAGGGATTGTTCTAGTGGCAAATCAAAGTGGCACTTTGGAATGTTTGGGCTCACACAAATCAATAAAGAGGAAAAGCATGGACATGACCAGATATTGCATTTTCGTTCTAGTTGATGTAATCTAAGTCTAGAGGTATAGACTCTATATATGCGTATCTAGATGACACCATAATTTACATTTTCTTGCTAAAAACCCAAAGATGCCACTTTATCCTTGCTATTTTTCACGTACAAATTGCAGGACCTTGTGCATGATAGTTGGTGCATTTATAGTTGGCAGTTCCCATTTATGATCCTTCACCATCTAGTGTTGCCAAAATCCATTTTTGGCAAATCAATAAACAAGCTGTTGGTAACTCCTTTGTTCTATTTAAGTGCAGACTTGCAACATAATTCACCCCAATTTTCCAATGCAATAACTGTATGCAGTATCAAGAAATGCTCAATCTTAGTGGTCCATAACTTTCAACTTTCTTCTCAGGCTCCAAAAGAGGAAAATAAAGAAAATTTGCATTGTGTACCGTTGCCAATCTTATCCATGTGATATATTGAATACTCTATCCTAAAAAATCATATCAAGAAAGCACCCAAACTAACAAATAAGAAACAGAATGTAAGATTGCAGATCATCGATACCTTGGACGTGTCACAGATTTGCAATATTTAAGCCCCAAACACACGAAAATGATTTTATTAACTGTACTAGAACACTAGATGCAGGAGTGAAATGCATAGGTAAACCTAACACCAATATCAAGGTTTGATTTACCTCGGCAGTGAAGCTCTGCACCAGAAGTGATGCGTCTGTCCGTGCATTGATGCACCGCCACTGCAAATGCCGGTTGTCCAGCAGCCGCAGCCTGTGTGCTTCCTCGATTCTGTTCTCTCCCTTCTTCGCCCTCCTCACCTCCGCAGCAAAGCTGATGATAGATGGCGCATTTGCTGGAGCTTGCATCATATGCCCATTTGGCGATGCTTCCCCACCACGCCCTCTTGATGGACTCGCGGCGCCCCTGCTTCCACGGCATGGAGATGGGGACCGACCCGGCAGCCTTGGCGACATTGGACTGTCTGAGAACGACCTCCGGCCAGACGATGGTAGTGGCAGCCCAGGCTCTGGAAGGCGGCGCAGGCGGCTGTTGGTTTCCTGCCAGAACCTTGCCGGCACGCTGATGCCGCGGCGCGGGGGATCACCGGCGCCCGAGTTGCTTCCAGACGAGACGCTGTCGGTATCGGAGGACGCGGACAGGTCTGGAGCTGCTGCAGCTGCCGGGTCGGATGGGGAGAGCGATGTGGTGGAGTCGAAGGCCATGGAGCGGCGGAGCAGGTGAACGGCGGCGAGGATGGAGTCCTTGCGGTCGAGGCTGCAGTCGAGGCTGCGAGCGAGCGGGTCCGATGCCTTGGGCTTGGCCGCGGGCCATCGGCCCTGCGGCCGCGCGTTCTCGGCCTCCGGCACGGAGGACACGCTCTTCCGGCGCTCCGGCGTGGGCCCGCGCCGCGCGGCGGGTGAGGACGGCGACGAGGCCCGCGGCGCGCGCGACGTCTTGTAGAAGAAGGACTCCCCCTGGAACGACACCGAGAGGCTCCGCATCGTGGTCGCGGTAGCTGTCGCCGCCGCGGCCGCGGCCGCTGCCGACGCGGTGGTGGTGGGCGACGTGGAGTGCTGCGGCGGCGGAGTGGACGCTCGGGTGCGCTGCGCCGACAGGGAGCGCCGGGACGAGGACGAGGAGGACGAAGACGTGGAGGACGACGTGGAGGAGGCCGGGGACGCGGCGGCGGCGGCGGCGCCGGCGGACAGGTACCTGGAGGAGACGGGCTTGTTGGAGCGCGAGTTCCTCCGCGCGGCGGCGGAGTTGGGCTTGTCGAGCGCCGGCGTGAGCGGCGGGCGCGCGGGGTGGGCCGGATCTGGCGCGGTGGCCGCCGCCGCGGCAGCCACCATGCCGTGCCGGTGCCGCGGCAGGTGGGGGAGGGAGATCTGGCTACGCGCGGCGGCCCCGCGGCAATGCAGGTCCCCCGGGCTCCAGATTCGCCGCCCACGCTTCCGCTCCTGCCCGGGCCTCCGCTCCCGCAGGCGGCGGCGGGCGCCCTCCGGATCGACGCGCCTGCGAGGTCGGGGAGCAGCAGCGAACTGGTGAGGCAGTGTTACAGTTTGAGGTAGAGGAGAGGCAGGGGAGGAGTGAAGTGGGGATTTTGCCTGACTTTTTTTTAGTTTTTTTTTTCTTTTGCAGTTGTTTTACTCGTTTTTGTATCTTTGCTTTGGTTTTGGGGATCTTTGCTTGGGCAGCTCGCTGCTCTGCTGCTGATTCTTCTGGCCTGCGGCTGTGTGGGTGTGGCCTCTCCCCTCCTCTGGTGTGGCCGTGACGCGGTCCCAGCCTCCCAGGGGAGGGTGAGGCTGGCCGGCGTAACCTTTTCTTCTTTTCTTTTGTTTTCGCTTTTCCACAGAAAGGATTCTTAAAACATTTCTATTGGAGGGAGAGCGACAGTGCCATTTCGGAACAACAGTTTCTGGGTGGGGTAGCATGTGAAAAAACCATGAATTTGGTCACAGGGGTTGTTGAGGAAAGAAACAGTTCTTTCTTGAGTTGGTAGCTATAGAATTTGACAAAGGGTAGTACATAATTAGAAGCGAACAAAAAAAATGAAAAAGGTTGTTTTTATCTTACCAATTTACTACTACTTATTAGGTTGGAAAGCGACACGTGTGCAGATGTTTGAAGCAAAACTACTAATGGAGATTCCCTGCTTCTCAATCTTACTGTTTTAGCTATACTGTAACAAAAGTTGAAGGAGATGCAAACGTAACGGGAGAGAGTTGCAATTATGAAAATTAATTTAATTTAATCCACTAGAAATGTCATGAAAAAATGGTCTACATAGCTGTGGATGAGAGGAGAAAATTGGTTCAGAGAAAAAATAGATTGTAAAATTAACTCAAAAGGTGGGTTTTGTATATGAACAAGTATTACGGGAGCTGAAAGGCTTGAGTAGGTTAGCTGAACTGCGATCATCTGCCAGTACCAGTACCTTACTTTAGGGCGCTATTGATGGAATTGAAACGGACATTTGTCTATGCTTACATTGCTTCGTTAGGTGTTTGCTCATGTACCTGTACCAATACGAACTCCGTACCAAATTGCTTTTGCACCATGTGCTCGATGGAATTCGTTATTGCAGCGATCTCAACCTAATTCATTAATTCTGGAGAGGGACAAAAATACAATTTATATTTATTTAAGGATTGAAAATAAAGAAGCTAAGTGACAAATCATGTTCAAAATTCTCTACAAAAGAGAAACGATGACATTGTATATTCACTCTCCATTTCAGAATTGGTATATTACTGCAAAATTTAATGCAAGCACTCCATTTATTACAAAATCTTTACCTAATTTTTTTTCCGGAAAACAAATAACACCAAGATAATGCTATATATGTGAAAAAATTAACACCTTGTAAGCATCGAAAAAGGTTTTGTCATCCACCATGCACGATTCTAACCGAATAGTGGACTGATTAGCGAGCGGGATTTATGGTTGGGTTGGACGCTCCGATCGAAAGGGGGTCACGATTGGATCGATGGCGATGCCACGAGTCCACCTCATGGCTCGCACCGCATGCACTACATATGTGGCGGTCTGGTCCTGATGGCTACTTGCGATCTCAATTCCTGAGCCGGTCTCAGTTTACTTAGATTAAACGTCACAATTATTGAGGGTATATAAATATATAATCATTAATCACAACCCAACCTTTCCCTTGATGGATGACCCACCAGAACTAACCTTAACAAAAGCTTTGGTGTATATCTTGTGAACTATAAAAATGACATGAGCAAAAATTTCTTTTCTGAAAGAAAAAAAGATGACCTTAACATGGCCACGCATAACAATTCCAGTTTACAAAATTTCTTTTTGCAAATGATAAAAGCCGTGGATGGCACAGAAAAAGCAAGCATGGGATAGGTGGCCTTTTTAGGTGAGTTTTCTTGTTGGAACTTTTGTACTGAATCTCCAAAATTCTTAGACGGGATGTCCTAGAAGATCTCTTAAATATAGGCAATAACTAGTTTTAAATTATCAGGTCTTTTGCATTATGATTGCTTATGCGACCTATGAGAAAGATCAATACAAAAAAGTCAGCATATTACCACACACACCACTCACCAGTTAGTTGCTTTCTTTGTAATATAAAAAGGTGTTATCTTGCACGGCTGCAATTATGATAAGTGTGCATATAAAAAGAAAAATAAATTCACAAAGTTAATCGGTTTCTTCATATGAACAGCCCATAAGCATCAACCATTAATTTTATGTACTCCCTAAATCTAACAGGCGCTTCATTTGCTGCACATAATAACGTCATTTTCGCCCCTTTCTTGGGTTTTAGGTAAACAGTGCCTTTTTAACAACAGCTTGGAACTGGACTTTGCAGTGCTAGCTATTAGCTCCCTCCAATAACCCCTCTGGCCTCTGCCCATGCCTGCCAGATCTGTGTCGCGGCGGCTATAGTGTTCTCGCTAAGGAGTCGTCCTCAGACGGGCACTTTCTTTTCCTAATTGCATGCTTGCTTAGCATCTAACCTTCCTAATGCCCTGCTTTTCTTGAGAGCGTCTTGTGAGGTCCAGCAGGCGCCACTGGAGGGCCTAGTAAAAGGATGCCAATTCGTGTAGGAGAATGGCCTGTCGAGCAACAGTGACCCAGAAGGGTGTTTTGGTCCATTCGCCCAAAAGGATGGTCTTGTCATGATGTAACACAAGCATGAAAGGATCTTAAATTTAACTATCTAAATCAACGAAGCTCCCTCTTAACTCTTGTGCAGAGGAGAGGGAAATAGAGACCCTTTTTGACTGTGAGAGGTGTAATGTTGTCGGATGCTTAGTTCGTGACTTTTGTCCAATGTAATTAAATTGCACCCAGCCAGGGTTGAGATACAAACATTGACTTGATTGTATGATGATAATTTAAACTTGTAATGCTCGTCAAGCGGGTGCTTAGAGCGCACACCAAGCACATTATTTTTTCTTTTGTTTTTTTTTTGGGGGGGGGGGGGGGGGGACGCAAGGAAGCTTTGTTTCCTCTTTCCTGCCAAAAACAAGCCACATGGGCGAGGTCCAAACGTCAATCACATGCCAATTTCCTGACCAGACTACGAGCACCAAATCAGCCAGAAAATAAAATATGGAACGTGTATATAGTTATCACATAGCCATGTGACTTGCCCGGCAGATTGAGTTCTTTTTATCACACTACTAGCACTACATGTTATTGCATCATAGGAATATGGGCACGGAAGAACTAGTAGTACTATATATAGAGGCTCTGCCTACCTAGTCATGGTCTCAATGGAATTCCTGGTGCCTGATGCATGGGCCAAAAGAAAACACACACACACACACACACAGAACCCAAAAAAAAAAAACGCCGATCTGAACCGTGACCTGCCATCCTGTCCCCCATGACTAAAATGCGTTCCCAAGCAGCCACTACTCCACCATTTCATGAAAACTGTTATGATCACTGCTAGTCTGCTGCTACTACTAAACCATGACGATAGCTTTGTGTGGATCATTGTATTATTACGACGACAAAAAGAAAGATGAAAGTGTAGTTGGGAGCGTTGGACAAATACAGCTCAACCAACTCGCCCCCGCGTGGTCACGTATATATTGGCAGGAGGACGGTCCTGCCCAATGTTAATCCGGCACGCGCGCGCCGCAGCGCTCCGCGGGGCGCGACGCGAGCGGCCGGTGGGTCCCACGCCCCCCCCCCCCCCAAAAAATGTGCTGCCCCGCGCGTTGCGCGCACCCGCGTGGTTTTTCTTTTCTTTTCAATTTTTTTCTATACCAGGTAAATATAGTTTTTTCTCAAAAGTCAAATGTTACGTATATATAAGTTATATATACCATGAAAGATGTACGCATAAGTTCTGGATGCTATTGAAGTTGTGCTAAAAAATATTGTATATACGTATAAGTTATGTGCATAATTTTTTTAACAACATTCTCTCAAAAGTTATGACAATGTTATGCGTATAAGTGATGTATATCATGAGAGTTGTATACATTCTGTATGTTATTTATTGAAGTTGTGCTTAAAAAAATTATCTTATAAATAAAGTTATGCGTAAAGTTATGCGTATAAGTTATGATATTTTAAAAATATAAAGTACGGGATTTAAAACTTTTCAAAAAGGAAAGTCGCGGGCTACGGGGGATCGAGCGCTGCCGGCCCTCCTAATACGCGCGCTAATCAGCAAACCCCACGGTCCTGTCCTGTGGCAGTGTGTCGTTCAAGAAGCAAGCAAGCAACGGCCGGCCGGCGCAGCCACGGGACGGGCACGACGCGGTGCCACTAGACTAGCCCACACTACCCGCGAGCACGGGCAGGCATGCCCTGGCCGTGCGCGTCGCCGTCCACAGGAGACCACCACCCCGGCGTCCTGGAGACAGGAGGGACGACGCAGGCAGCAGATCAGTGTACTCTCATCGTCGTAATCAATTACGAGCATGTGGTTACATACGCAAAGGTCAGCTCAAGTCACTGTGCTGTCCCGTTTATCACGTGATGTTGGTGCGCTTCCGATCCGTGTGTGCGGCTTCTACTGAACTTGACAGGGGATTGACACGACGCTTCGATCGACCAGGGTAGCGTACGTATCGCAGCTCCCCGGGTTCCCAATGCTTAGTTTTAGGTGTGTCGGGAGTCAGAAAACGAACTGCTGGTGCAGTACGTACAGCTAGTCCAAGGAAGGAGCAGTTGGGACGACTCGAGAGGCATCAGTACTCAATAGTGTAACCGATCCCGATCGATCGCTGCTTTGCATCCTACGCTACCTATCCGTGACGATAAGTATCTTTACTAATTTTTGTACTACGTACACACACCAGCATGGTTGCTTGAATGAGCAACTAGAGTTCGTAACATTATTCCTTTAATACCACCGACGGCGACGCTACTGTACGTGTCGTGTCACGTACAGCGGGCGGGCGCTCAAAGTATGATAAGGTGCATGCCGTGTCCATGTGCGGAATTTAAAATCACCGGAAAGCAGCTAGGTAGCCAAACGCACAGTACCATACGTGTTCGGCACCTACTGGATACTAGCGCGCGTACGCTAGTCGTGTCGAGTTGCTGTCGTGCTCGTGCTCGACGAGGCCGACCGAGTGGGCTTGGCTGTTAGGACCCGGCACACACCTAAACGCAGGGGCAGGTAGCTCGCGCTATCGAAAGGTCAACCAGGCCGTCCTCCAACTCCTCCTATGCTGCTTGCTGCTCCACAAACCAAACCAAACCAACCCAGCGGCGCAGCCGGCCGGCGTTGGCGTTGCCCGTGCGCGCGCAACTGCGGCGAGGCTGTAAAGCGAACGCGCCAGCCCAGCCAACACACTGCAGAGTCCTCAGTCCTCACAGCTCGCACACGCCACGCCGGCACAGCGCAAAGCCGCAAAGCGCCCCACGCCGCACGGTGGCCGCCTTTTCTTCCGGCCGGCGGATCTTATCCGAACTGCCCGCGGTAAGACTGTTCCGGCCGGCGTGCGGTTCGACCTCCACCTCCGCGTCGTCGTCGCGCAAACGGCCACGTTATCCATGGTCCCCGCCGCGGCCGTCCCGGCCGGGCTCCCGCGGCAGCGCTTGCCGGATACAAAAGCTGCCGCCGCTGGAGCTGGCGCTGTAAAGCTAGGGGCGTCTAGATGGCATTAAGAATCCTCGTCTTTCGAGGGTAAATTGCCAGCTCCAAGTTTTTTTTTCTAGAAAAAAATGCGAGCTCCACACGGATCAGGGACAGGGATCAGTGCGACCGGTGCTGTACTGCTGTGAGCCTGTGAGCCTGCGGCACAGTGACGGCCCAACTATTGCAGCATCAGCATCAGCGGCGGCTGCTGTAGTACAGTGAAAGAGTGAAGACCAGCTGTCGGGCTCACCAAGTCAGAGTGACAGGTCAACTCGGAAGGATATGGGTTGGAAACTTGGATTGGATGGAAAGTGCTGCAGCATAACGGGATCGGATTCGTCCACGGATTGGCCGTGGCTGCTGCATTTACAGGCCAACGAAATCGTGGTGCGGTTGGCCAGTGATGGCCATGGCCCATGGGAAGGTCTGGACTCTCCCCAACTGCTGCAAGTAGAACTAGTGCACTACCACTCCATTTTGCCATTTTTCCCATTCCCCAACCGTGAACCGTGCGGGAAGGCGAGGGCATTGGGCATTGGCGCGTCGCTATGCCAGGCGGCCACGGGACCAGACCAACGGAGGTGGCGGGCGCACATGCGCCGAGCCAGCAGCCGCACGGCACGCCCCGGCGCCACCGAGGCAGCGGCGGAACGGACGGGGAAACGGGGCCAAAAAAAAACCCGCATGGCTCCCGGTGACCCTGGACCACCGGCCGGCCGACCAATTTCTATTTCACCGCCTTCCCCGGCTCTGCCCCTCGGCCTTCTCCTTCGTCTCATCCGTTTACCGCGGCACGGGCGCGGGTCCTACTCCTACCACGGACGTAGTACACCTGGCGTGGGCCCCTCTGCCGGACTGTAAGCTGGGACTGGGACTGTGACTTCATGGGTAAATCGTACTACGGTCACGGCCACCTTCTAGCCCTCTCTCTCTCTCGATCGATCGAAGTTAACCTACTGCTTGACCTAATGTGTCTTTTGGTCGGCACGTCGACTCCAACGTGGCGACAACGAACGTGCCGGAAGAAGCTACGTGGAACGCCGACGTATCGAGCCATGCATCCGCCGGTGCTCCTTCGCAAATCATGCAGATACCATGTGCCCTGAATTTTTGTCCGGGAGCAGCGTGAATCAGCCAATAACACGCTGACAGACAGGGGCACTTAGGAGCAAAAAACAACTATCCATGAAAGATAAAAGATTCCGTCCCCTCGCCAAGCCGTGCATCAAGTTCAAGCACGTACTACTGCCTATAAACATTGCATATTCTCCCAGATCTTGGACAGGATTACAGGAACAGATGACAGATCCATCCCAATGATCAGCTGCTCATTTTCGTTTTGCAGCTCGGTTTGACTAGTGGCAAATGCATGAAGGCGGTGATGCCAATCAGGCAGGCAATTGGACAGAGGATCGGACAGGGGAAGGCGCCAGGGATCCATGATTGCGTTGCGTTTGCCTGCGGCTCAGGTCGCTAATGCTCCCAACAGTACACATGCGCGTGCTTATTTGCAATGTACATGTATTGTATACAGCGCCTGCAGGTACTGTAGCTGGGATAAGGCTCTAACCATGTGCCTTGTAAAATATCATACGTGTCAAATTTCACTCACATGCAGAGATGCAGACATGCTCCGGATCACTCGCTCAGGCTACAGCAAAGGACGAAAGGAGCAGTAAGAAGACCAGCACCGCAAATTCAACGCATTTTTTTTTGGGGGGTGGGGTTGGGGGAGGAATTTCTGCCAATCTACGGTGGTGAAGCCCATGACCTGCATCTTGTTTTGTTTTGCGACATAAAATAATTCTGGGAGGAAAACCATCAGTACATGTGACTAAGAAGCTATGCAGGTATTCTGATTGCGATTTACAGAGGCCGTGACAAAGAGCCCCAGGATGACGACACGGGCAACGATCCCGGCGACAAGGATGTAACAACAATCGGGAGCTCTCGTGGACATTTCCCTTCGTGAATTTTCTCTGGCTTTTGTGGCTAGGTCCATCGATGCGTACTTGCTTCACACACTACTGCTATTTCGATTTCGCGCGTGTAAACGTCACAGAAAGAACTGCTCCTGCCTACCACACCGACGCCTCTCTGAAAGCGCCAAAATACCACCCCGCCTGATACCGATGGCTGCAACTGCTGTATCGATCCCGACGAACACAAGGTATCGCATGGGAATACGTGGTCATCTCGACGTGAAGTTTATGGGATGCTCTGTGACTGAATTTACTGTTCTACGTGTACTTTTGCTTGAAAAATCTACTGAAATGAAAACAAAATAATTGCTTCTGAATGCTTTTAGGTATTAATCTGTTGATGAAATATTGTGTTTGCTAGTCTAAAGTGTCAAGACCGACATCCACAAAGGCTGCAATCAGAAAGTGTGATTTTTCTCTGCATTCTAAAATTTGCTAAACTAAGAAATGAGGCCTCCTAATTAAATTTAAAACGGCTCTGGGCCTACGATCTCCTTGTAAGGGTCATGCATACTCGTCAACTAGAAAAAGATTAAAAAGCTGCATCTTGCTGACAGCTTACAATTCAAAATGCCATTGCATATCCAGTTCATAAGCTCATATATTCAGAGATGCCCCATAAAAAGTGAGAAAAAGGAGCAAGAAACAGCAAAGGCAATGGCGAAAGATCACAAGATCGAGCATCTCAAGATTCCAAAGAAAATGAATCAGAAACCAAACTATACAGGAGCAGAAAGCAAATCTGAACTTTCAGAGGCTGCAAAAGGTTTCAGCAGTACCTGACTGACGAGGTGGCAACGCGAACTAGGAGGAGCTCGGCAGCTGCAGCCTGTCCTCCCAAGCCTCGCCTGTTTAATCGGCCGCTCCGCACAAATGAGTCTCCAAAACCCAGCAAGCATCAGCTTTAGGGCCCTTAAAGGGAGCCATTATTTGCAGATTAAGCTTTGTGAGGCCCCACACTGTTCCCTCCTCACTCTGAACTGTATACCTTTCCTTGTCCTCCTCACCCCCTTTGCTTCTAAGGAGGTTCTACTATCTTTTTTATGCCTTTAATCAATTCAGTCCTGGGGTCACATTAGTATGCATCTTTGCTGATTTACAGATTGTATATAACACTGTATCTACTTTCTCAAAAACGTATGCATTAGTTTCAAATACAGAACCACATTGGCATTTAGCCATGTGCTAGTGCATGTGCAGAAAGGGCCGGCATCTGGCTGCTGCTCCAGAGGGTAAAAGTGACAGCATCTTAGAAGAGCTGGACCATTGCCCTGGAGAGAAAGAGAGAGAGTTCATGAAGATTTGCAGTTTTTTATGCAGTGTTAACTGTTAAAGTAGTTTATCAAGGGCTAAAGTAGGTATGGAATCATAACAGTGTTACAGCATGTGACTTACTGACTCTGATCAGCGTGGAGATTCAGCACAGGAACATCGAAGAAGCGAGGCAGTTCGCCACTCATCAAACGTACCAGGATAGTAGTAACCGCAAAGTTCAGTTTGAGGTACTGTACTGAAGACTTGCCTCTTACTACAACAAATGGTACATTGCACTGTATTCAGGTACCTTCTCTGAACATGAGCATTTAAGTTTTGATGTACTCGTGTAACAGACTGTAACTCTTAACAAACTCATCATTTCTACTACGTACTATCATGATGAAGTGGTATACAGGGAAAGAAAAGAGGACTTGAGCGCAGTATCTTTACATGGCTTCATACTGACTACTGCAGCTGTGGGATGTATGTGCAATCATACTCCAGTTGCTAAGCTGTGCACGGCTGGAATAATTGTTTATGCATTATGATGCGTATGCCTTTGCATCACCACGGCGTGACTACGAAGAATGCGAGTGGCTTTCAGATAAGGAGCATCACAATTTGGAGTGGCAACAGCTACGCGCACAAACTTTCAGACGAGCACCAAATTTGTAATCTCAATTGGCAACAGCTAAGCGTGCGCCGAAACTTGACCAACTCTTCTGA
Organism: Setaria italica; assembly: GCF_000263155.2. Taxonomy (NCBI): domain Eukaryota; kingdom Viridiplantae; phylum Streptophyta; class Magnoliopsida; order Poales; family Poaceae; genus Setaria; species Setaria italica. The sequence goes on along the minus strand of NC_028458.1, from coordinate 53,407,113 downwards.
TTATATGAAGTTTCTGAATGCCCTTATCCCTGGAAGAGGAGAGTTCTTCGGACGCCTTCTGCGAAACCTACACCTTGCTTGCAGCTACGTTCACTGCGTTATTCTGAAGTGGAGAAGATCATCTTGTGTACACCTCATTGCTTTGGCGTTGCTTGATGCTCTGTGTTTGCCATGCCCCATGCTTGCAAGTTACAAAGGATTGAAGATAGCACAAAGTAATGTTCAACAAGCTTGGAATTCAATGCTCCAATTTGTTGTGTTTGTGTACATTCCATTTAGTTGTACTAGTCTATCAACCCGTGCTCCCGCACAAGCTAATGTTTTTAAAAGCTATTGTATTTAAAAATTATTTAGAAAATAAACTCCTAGCTAATAATCAACATTGTTTAGCTCTCTTATTTTTTCAATACTTCAACATAATAGTTATATAGATATGTACTTATCTTTATCTAGTTATGTACACTTTTTCATGCACGTTCACACTTCTTCATTTTGTATCGCACCTCCATACATTGTGTTTAGCATGAAAATCAATATTTTCATCAATTTCTCACAAACATGAATAAATGATCTAAATGGTGAAACTCATCATGTGTGTATACTTTAACTTAATATTTCTATATTAACAATGGTATAAATAGGTAATTTAGAATCATATATTAGTTTACTTTTGGATATTTCTGTATGATGCACATGAAGATAATTAGATTAAAATTTAGGTGTTTACTTTAGGTTATTTTTAATAACGACAAATGTGGGTAACCTAGATAAAAATTTAAGATGTCATTTTAAGTTATGCTCTATAATGACATGTATGATTAAATTGGATGAAGATTATGGAGTTACTTTAGATTATTTTTTTATAATGAATGATAATTTAGATATAGGTTTAGAGTTTATTTTTAAATACTTTCATAATGATAGTGTGGTTAAATTTTTAGAAAATATAATAGACCAATGGCTATGATTATTAGAGTTTATAGAATTGATGTTTGATATTTTTTATTTTTGTGAAAATTTCTAGGATTTGTCTCTTTTTTTAGCGTGTCTCGTGGGAACTAATGTGGAGTCTCCAATGGGAAAAAAAATAAGATCACGTTGCTACAAAACTATTACCATAAGCTATCTCTCATTTGTTAAATATTCGAACATAATACTTATATAGATACATACTTATTATCTTCATCCAATTGTGATAGAATTTAGTTAGTAATTACTCTATAATATTTTTATCCATATTTATAATGTTTAACTTTTCACTTTGGTATGCGCTTGAATTTGTTTAATGGATCCTAAGTTTGAACTACAATTTTAACCTAGAAATCTATATTCTCATTACTTCCTCTATATCTTTTATAAATAGTGACACACCGTATATACTTTAGTTATATCATATACCAATAGTATAAAAATAGACGATTTAGAATCATATATTGCTGTATATTTTTAATTAAGGTGATTTGGATTCAAATGTAGGGTTACCTCATGTTATTTTTAATAATGACATAAGTAGGTAATATAGATGCAAATTTAAGGGGTCACTTTAAATTTTTTTTGGTATTAGTGGTGGGCAATTAGGTGCAAATTTAGAGGGTTATTTTAAATATTGTTTATAATGGCATGAGTGGGTAGTTTTGATGGAAAATAGGGGGTTACTTTAGTTTTATATAATGGCAGATGTGGGTAATTTTAGATATAGATTTAGGGGGTTACTTTAGGCTATTTTCATAATGGCATAGGTGGGTGTTTTTTTAGAAAACATAATAGATCCAATGACTATAATGATTTGAGTCTACCGATTAATGGCCAAATGTTTTGTTTTTTTTGAGAATTTTTAGCGTTTCTCTATTTTTCTAGAGTGTCCATATAGAACCTCCAATTAGTAACATTAAGATGAATATGCCTATAGTTCATTGCAAGGAAGTATCAATTCTGTTGTTTTGGGAATAATCTTTGCTTATCCTGGGAACGAACCACTCAAAGAATCTAAATGCAGTTGCTTCACATATGGCTCAAGGAAAAGTAGACCATGTTTGTAGTGTTTGACTTGAATTAGAATCTATTCTCATCGGAAACTTAGGAATTTGTCAAAGTGGAATCCACTTTTCTGCTTGAAAGCTCAGCTAAATGGAATAATGTAACCTTAACAGCATTGAAGATCAGTGAGATAGGACTTCTTGTTGTATTGGGGAAGAAACATCGGCGATGCATTTCTAAATTAGTAAGATATGTATTACTAATGTCATCCAGATCTGCAATAAGATTTCCTTTTTGGATATTGGTGTTCACAGTCTACAAAGATTTGGATGGACAAGCAACATGAACATGAGAAAATGTAAACAGACTTCAGTTGCAAGATGCAGGACGGTGCCATTTAAAATGATGCATCATGAAAAAGATCTTGTGATGTTAACTATCCAAGAAACTACTCTGGATTCAAGGTTTAACACGGAGATGTAACTGGTGCTGTTCGACGAGACATGTCTGTCACGGTGCAGCAGGAGAGATCAGTGGACACAACTATTTTTCGAAAAAAAGATAAACTGTTCACTGCAACAACAGCTTCTTAACAACCTATCTGACTGTATCCGGGTACTAGGAACACTGTTGTAAGAAACAACATCAACACCATCAGGCTTTCACCTCGACAAAGGTCAGCATTAGCTGAGGTGTCGCCCAGCAGCGACTGCTGATTGCTGAGTTTTAACACCGGTGCTCAACAATCAAGTTGTCCGCTAATAATGCTTGTTAGCTAGTTAGTTAGTAGTAATAGGTCCATCACTGAAGGTAAGTGTCACCAATAAAGCATAATTTGGTCAGTTAGCACCAGAACTCAAGGGAGCCTTCTGCTGCATTCCTCAGTTCTGAATTTGATGGAGGTTGTCAGTGGAGAGGTAATTATATCTCACTCCTAGTGATAAGCAAGGATGGTAGTTTTTTTTGGCATGATTGCATTCTTCATGGTTTGAAGATTCGGTAATGCATGGTGTGCGTGTGGATTTAACTAGGATGCTAATGGTGCTATACCTTGAAACATAAGGAACATACATGTCACGATGGTAATCGAGTTGTTGCAGGTGATGCTTGGTGATTAGGTCTCATGTCATTCTAGCTTTATCCTAGTTGATTGCAATACTTTGATTCTTTGCTCGGCATGTGAATCAAATGTGGTGTTCTTGTATGACCAGGATGAAGTATTCTACATGCTCGTTCTACTTGCTTTGGACTTGGGATACGTTTTCTTTCTACCTAAACAGGGTCTTTGTGTAGCATAACAGAAACGTATATACTTTCTGGCATAAAGTTCATATTGGTCAAATTTCCTTTTGACATGTACTAGTTTTTGATTCGTGGATCAGTGACATATATCATTGAATAAATCCCACTAAGATCTCTTTGAAAAAAAATATGTAACATCGTGTGGAGCGTCTATGTCAGTGGGACAATTGAAAAAAGCTTGAAAGGAAGAAGCCACTAATGGAAACCATCACCATTAGTTTGTTCTGCCTGTCCGAGCTTAAGTTAAAAGCAACCCTTGAAATCCTAACAACCAGCTCCACAGAACTGGAAGATTGCATCAGATAGGTGGCTAGTAACATCTTGATATCAGGTATCATGAGCATATATGACTAGTTCATAATTTTGCAAGCTAATCATGCCTTTTTGTTTCTTTTTTGGGTTGTCGGCAAGCTGGGTAATTGACGTTCATGGATCAGAATAAACAGGACAAATGGAAACTTGATTTTTCAAGAAGGTTTTATCACGACCAAAATTGCATTCTGATGGTACTGCATTGTCACATGAACAGAGAGTCGGAGATGCTTTACATTTCAACACATGTTGCAGGTTTAAAAGTGTTCAAATGTAAAGCATCTCTGTTTCAACACATGTTGTAGGTTTAAAAGTAGGCTTCCTTTCTGACTAACAATCGTATTCGTAGACTGTAGGGTCGTCCTGAAACTCAACATTCGTAGTTTCTAAGGCAAATCAGCAATAAAAGAATCAGCATGTGATCAATACAATGTAAGGAGTTGCTTTGTTTACTTGCTTGTTGGTCTAGAGACAAGGCTAGCTGTGGATGTATTATTTAAGGGCACTTCTTCTGTATCAGTCATACAAGTATCCCTCCTACCTGTTTCATAGATGCGACCAACAAGAAAACAGAGACCGAAACAGAGTCCTGCATGAGTGAATGCAATTGCATTTTCAGTGTTTTGCATCTCCGTTGGATAGATGCAGTCATAGTCTCATAGACTTGACAGCTTACAACTAGAAAACAGGAACAGATATGCAAAGTGGCAAGCAGCTTCTTCCACCCAAACATTGAAACAAACACAGATGCCTAGTGAGCATTCAATCTGCAAAGCTATATAGTAACAAAGTCATTTCTGAATTCTGATCAATTGGCAGTCATAGGGCTGCAACTAACTATGAACTATCTTCCAAGGCAAGATGGAATTTCTGCTTCTGCATAGGATCCAAGTAGCTATGCACCCTGATAATCACTAGCAGGTAATGTAAGACAATGAGAAGTGCAGGAACCATGATCCACAAACGCAAACTCACTGAGCATCACTTGACTGCGATTCCGGCATCGGTGTTAAAGTGTTAGATCCTTATCAGTGAAAAGCATATGCAGTCGGCCGCTACTGGCCACGAGCGCCCATGGCTGCCCGCAAATTCGCCGGAGCACCGAGGAACTGCAGGCACGCCTCCTTCAGCCTGTCGCAGTTGTGCTGCTCAGCTAGCGCAAGGGTGATCTCCACCGTGCCTACACTAACGAGTCTGCACAGCCTGTCCTCGCAGATCAGTTTCAGCCTCTGCAGGCTGTACCTGTCCGCCGCGACGTTCCGGAGAATGGCGTCTTCCTCTTCCCTGTCCATCTCCGGCAGCGAGTCGGTGTAGGCGTAGCGGAGCAGAGCCTTGAGCGCCCGTGTCTCCACGCCGTCCACGCGCACCACGCCGGCCGCTGCGGCGCCGTCGCTCGCGGCGCCCAGGAGGTCTGCGCTGATGACCGGCGACCGGGCCGCGAGCACGCACCGGTGCGCGGCGAACGCCTCGCCACCGACCTCGAACACCACGTCCGTGCCCCTTCCGCTCTGCAGGAGGTCGCCGAGGTGCTTTTGCAGGTCGGACGGGGGAATGGCGGCCGACGGCGCCTCCTCCTTCGTGCGGAACCCGTTGAGGACGACGATGTCGCACCTGATGCTGAATCGATCGACCTCGCGGCGACGCAGGTCTGTCTTTGCTCGAACTTGGAGTACCCCCAAGTACCCCTGCTCGTGAAGTTGTACTGCGCTTCGGGCTTTGAAAGCAATTCGGCCTTGCACTTGATGCAGAACAGCGCCCGCACCTCCGTCACGAGGCTGAGCCGGAACCGCGCCGTCACCGGCTCGGCGACGTCCTCGTCGAGGAAGAGGAAGATGGACACCCACCCCTTGCTCTCCGCGTCGGTCCCGTTGGGGTAGTACCGGACGCGCCAGCGGTGTCCTCCCACGGTGAAGGGGGAGGAAGCCAGAAGCCCCCTTTCTCCGGCGGGCGCGGCGGCGTCGAGGGTACCGGCGTCGATCCTGAGCTCGTGGCGCCCGCGTTCCTTGTCCGCGACGATGGCAGAGGAGGACCGCGACGGCTTGCGGCGGCCGGGGGCGGACGGCATGGCGAAGATCGGCTTGATCGCTGGTTGCAGGCACGATGAGGGTTTTGCAGCAGATTGGAGTGGGGGACTGGAACAAACGGGGAGAGTGGTAGGATCGCTCGATTGCTTACACCCGGCACCTTCCGGTTTTGGGCAAGGTCAAGTCAAGTCATCAGCGCGGCCGGGCTTTGACCTAGATGGGCCGTGGCAGGACATTCCTCCTATCAGTTTGCTACTGGGCCGTAGGAGGCACCTGGCTCGCATAAAATTTCTGGAAATTCTCCCAACGAGAGAACATTCCGGTATGGAACTGAAAGACGCCAATTCTTTGCCGGGTAGCACGCGTTCAAAATTTTAACTTCAAATACTCCTTGCACAGGCTTTCTTAAGAAAATTCAGTTCAGTTTCTTGCTTCTAACCCTGGCAATCTGGACGTACTGCCTGGAAATTTCGGCCATCCCGGCGCGGCTCGTGGTGAGCAGACGCAGATCGGAACGTTCCTGCATTCATATGGCCCATCAGCATCCATCTGCTCCAAACACATGCAGATGCTCGCCAAGGCGCCAAGCATTGGCTGAACACTGCAGGATGCTCGCCTTTGTGGCTTTGTATATCGATCACAACAGTTCTCAATGCAGACCATCATGGAAATTCTCGTCGTTCCTATCAATCAGATTACAGCTTTCTCGAAAAAAAAATATAATGGTATCGATCATCTGCACTGGAACAACACCCTGATCTATGCAGACGATTCTATTTGCTTCCCTTCAGAAAGCACATGAATCGATCGCGAAAAAGAACAGAGTGCCCTGCAGTCTGCAAGCAGCTGGCCATCCTCCTGCGAAATGCTAACACGCGCAACTATTGGAAGCATCCAGTTCAGTACAATGATCTTCACCAGTTTATAATGTGCTAAAGGCGAGGAGGTGGAAGAAATCGAGGCGGTTTCATCAGATTCCGAACGCCTGCCACTCGAACTTATGCGACCTCTTGTGCACCGCGTAGCAGCGCGCCCGGCGCTCCGCGGCACGCAGCTCCCCATCCTTGCCGTACCGGAGGCGGAACGTGGTCGCGTAGAGCAGGCATCGCCCGTCCCCGTCGTCGTGCGCGCCCCTCCTGCGCCGGCGTTCCACGAGGCAGAACACGCCGCCGCCCATGCGCGCCAGCTTCACGGCCACGGTCCTCTCGCCGTCCGCCTCGACCACCTCGGCGACCTTCCATGCCGGCTCCCGGCCGTCGCCGTCGTCGGGGTCAGGAGGAACGACGTCGCAGGAGCAGACGAGCCCTTGACCAGCCGCGTCGTCCCCGTCCACCCAGCGGAGCCCCACCCACGCGTCCAGCTCGGCCTAGTAGTAGGCCTGGTCCCGGAACGGCAGCGTCCACTCGCCGTGCCGCGCCCACTCCTCCGTTCTATTGTCGAGCGAGAAGGTGCCCCTGCCGTGCACGGAGAAGAAGACGGTGCGCCCGTCCGGGTGCGCGGCGTGGCAGTCGGGGGGCCGCCCGCCGCCGAGCGCCGCGTCCCTGATGCTGCCCCAGTCCCGCCGCCAGCACCCCGCCTGCCACGGCGCGTCCCTGATGCTGGTCCAGCCCCACCCGTCCGTCCCGTGCGGCTCCAGCGCCATGAGCCATGAGGTGGTCGCCGCCGCCGCTGGCCTTCCTGTCCAGCGCGTACAGCCAGCGGTCGCCGGCGGCCACGAGCTTGGGGAGGTACTGGAGCTCGGCGGGGGTGGCGGGGCCGACGGCCAGGGCCCCCGTGGCCGTGTCGTACACCAGCACGGGGGCGTCCCTGTTCTCGTCGCTGTAATCCATGGCGAAGATCCTGGTGCCAACCGCGGCGAAGAGCGCGAAACGTCCGCGCACCTTGACGGGCATCTCGAGGCGGAATACCGGCGGCTCTGGGAGGCGCTCTGCGCGCAGGTACAAGTCGGCGTCGTCGGGGTCGCCACCGCCGGAGCCGTCCACGTCGAGCTTGTAGATGCTGTAGCCCCTGGACCAGTCGTCCAGCACGACGTAGAGATGCCGCTGCGGCGGGCACCGGCGGCATGAACTCCTGGATCTGCGGTCGCCTGCGTCGTCCGACCTGTGCCGCTTCGGCATCGCTCTGGCCTCTCTGCGCCGGCCCTCCCCGCTCGACACGCTTGCTTTCCAAAAGGCGGCAATGGCGGACGCTCTCCGGGCGAAGTACAATCACATATATTCACCTGTCTGAAATTCCACATATAGCATCGAAGGAAACGTGTGCAGGTATGAAAGGAAATGCAATCACCTATCACCTGAACCGACCCGAATTCGTTCAGCGTTTCCTAGCAAACCCCATGTTGGCTTTCCAAAACCGATGCATCCGTTCGCAAGACCACATGAGAATTCAGCATCGATTCAACTTCGATCTCCTGAACGAATTCGTAGGAGTATCCCCTAGACATGGCGGCAGACCGTGTCAATGCACCGTAAGAAGTAAACCAGAAAATTGATCGTGATCACTTGTGATGTCCAAAATAGAAGCGTGCACTACTCAGCATTTTAACAGTTACCTAATTCAGCCTGCAAAAAAAAAAACTCCATACCAGCTGATTCAAGAACAGCATACATAGAACATAATGCACCACTCAAAACACTTACAGGTAACCCCAAGACACTAACATTTCAGACATATGGTACACTAGTAAACATTGAAAACAGCATAACAAAGCAGACTTTGACCGCATATAGGGGGTCATAGCAGATTTGGACAATTTCAGCGTGCATCTAAGTGGAAGGGGATCCAGCAGGAGACACACCCTCAGGGTGGCCACCAGGAGGCGGTGGGTACTGTGGTACATAAGGAAGAATCGGTGCGCCATGCTCAATTGGACCTGGTCTGATGGTGGCTTTGGAGCTTGGGCTTGGATCAACGGGCTGGTAGTCATCCGTCCTAATATTTTCCAGGCCCCTTGTCTTCCGGATAGTGTATCGTTCCTGAAAATGATACATGAAGAATCATTTGTAAGAACTTGCAATTGTTCCCCCACTATGATTAGTAATGGAAAACAACTGCCTCAAGAAGGATATATCAAGAAACACAAGTTTTATTGGTCTAGGGAATGCAGGACATTTTCCATCTATGTTTGAGCTCACACCTTTAGTTTCCTGCCGTTTAACTCAATGTTTCCATGCCCTGGATCTGCAAGGAATGCAACTAAATGTAAACCATAGGCCACATATTCCCCATATACAATCTCAATATTTCAGAATAAAAAGATGCTGAGAGAAAAAAAAACAGAACCAACCAGTCAAAACAGCATCTACAGCTTAAATAACCATCATTGCACCCACAACTGTCGGAAGTCCATACATTTAGTGGCCGGCGAAAATTAGTTCGTACCAACTGTTCCCTCCTTTTCCTTTTTAAGACACACATGCATTCCGAGACTCAATCTCTAACCAAGAATTAGCCTAGGTTGTAGATTATACAATAAGCAGTTATTAACATGAATTCCATTTAAATGCACTTTCATAAGATGTCGATTTCATGGTCTCGAACAGTATAATATATGAGATTAGCGATCAAAATGAATTTTGGAGAGAGAGAGCAGGCCAAACCCTGCCTTGCATTCTGAAAAGAGGGGAGTAACAATTGTCTTTCATGGATAAGATATACATGCATGATTAGATATATAGTTTAGTCAGTAGTAATTGTTAAAGTGAACTCCAATGGCATATGCTTCCAATGGCATTCTTGCTTGGTGAGAAGATCCAATGGCATTGTTATGTTGAGCTATCAATATCGTCAGGTGATTCAGATCTTCTTATTCTCTTTTCTTTTGAATTTTGAGAAAATAGCATCAGAACCCATCAACAATCTTTTCAAATATCCATCACTGTACCGTGAACCCAAGGCGGTGAGATAATTTCTCAAGCCCCAAGCCTGTAACTATCACTCTTTACTCCAAAACCGACGAGAAAGATGGAAAAGAACAGAAGCCGTATGAACAAAGTGGCAGGAGAAAAACACGGGAAGATTTGCCTGAGCCAGGAATAGGACGGTTTGCTGAATGTACCTGTGGAGTTCTTGGCGCTTCTTGCATTAGAGGAGATGCCCATAAGCAGATTTCCTCCAACAAATGCAAATATCAGCAACACCAGCGTTGAGGGAAGCCTCATCTCCTGCACCTGCGCACGCACAATCCAATCCCTTCAGAGTTTCAAATGCGCTTGTGCTTCGTTTCCTTTGGCTTCCTGCGGCTCCTCTTCTTAAGATAGCGAGAGGTCCATGCGTGATGCAATTTCTGAATTTCATTCGCATTGCTGCTAGATGTCAGCATGGGATTAAAAAACTGATGTGATAAGACAGCAGAATTTATGTCATCGTCAACAACGAGGAGCTGAGCTGCAGAAAAATGGCCGGGGAAAGCGAGGAAGGTGGCCTCCATGCATTCCTCCATCAGCCGGCAAGGCCATGCATTCCTCCTTCAGCCGGCAATCTCGCATTGATGGCCATGCTTGCAGGTGTTGCTGGTCCAGGCTTTCTAATATCGGTAGGTATCTTTTAGTATTTCAGCATCCTATTTTCCAGGGTTTTTCTATAGAAGTGCACTCCTGACTCACGAGATATTATACAAAACTGTTCAGATATCCGTCATCTGCACAAAAATCTGTACGACTGTATGGTCTGATAGATAGAAGAAGCAGACTTCAGACTAGGGAACATACACAGAACCTAGCCAAAAATAAATGCAGGAACAAGATCAGTAGCTCAAACAAAATTTGATTACTGTTACCATGGTAAAACTGTACAAAGTACAAACATCGCCAGATTCGAATCCAACATACTCTACTACCACTAACACCACCAGCGCCCAAGGATACAGAAAATCAGGTAGACGCTCTTCGCTCTACAATGTCAGCAACTCGGTATGGAGCCCTGAACTCTCTTTCCTCATCTCCCTGGTAGTAGGCTCATACAATAGCTTGTTTAAAAATCCTCATTGAAGTAAATATTCCAGAGGAATTTCTTGTTTGCGTCATCGATTTGGCATGATGTCGTTGGCGCCTTCTAGATCACACGAGCGTTCGGGACAATCCAGTTTACCCCATCGTGCAGTTACTCTTTGGCAGGGAAATATTGGTTTCCCAAGGCTGCAAAAGACAACCACAAAATGCTCAGATCGGCAACACATAAGAACAGTCTCAAAAGTAGAGGCTCCATAACATTCTGCAAAATCATGATGATATCAGAACGGAAACAGATCCACTCTTAAACCACACACTGACATACCCCTTATTGTAGGAGTAAAAGGGTGCCAAATAGCTACAGTGCATCAGTTTTCCTCCTTTTGGCCCTCGACCTTATTTTTCCTATGATTCTATAGAAATAGATTCGACACTACAGTGCCTTAGATGATTTTCAAGACTATACCAAGCAACAGCTCAAAGCTGACCGTATGGAGTTACCTTCGATTAACCACGTTGTGTACATAACATAACCACTGGGAGAATTCAGCCTGAGATCCTGCCTGCACAGGGTTTGCTCTACAAATAAAACACATAAGTAAGTCAGTTTAATTGTTCATTCCATGGTAAAGAACTAAAGATAACTGTTACCACGGCAAAAAAAAAGGGAACAAAAACAACAGAATAATCGGGTAGGACTGCACAACTAGAACATATCCAGCTCTGAGCTCTGATGAATGGCTCTCCTCTACAACAACATTCAGAAAACAAAAAAAAATGACAGACACTGCAGCCATGTGACATCAGCTAGTGATGAAAGGAGCTTCATAAATATAAACACTAATATCACCTATAAGATGTCAATTTAGTCTCTGTGGACAAAAACCTGGTGCGCATGTTAAGAGTTTAATCATCATGTGCATCATACAGACAAAAAAAAATGTTTAACACTGAATGAATAGAGTTCAGCCAAATCAACAGATTTAGAGCATCCCAAGTTTCGAACAAGTGTTCATATAGCAGTAGCTTGGGTTCACAGTTATTATGTGATGCTTTTAGATCACACCATAAAACAACAAACTGTCAAGGAATCAAGTGAAAACATTTCGTAATGCACATAACCACTTCAAGGAATAAAAAAGCTATTAAATAGGAATTGCAATTATCCAAGATGTTGGCGAGTGTTGCTTACTTCAAAACTTCTTTGAAGTGATCAGCACATTCTTTGCAAGGATATAGTCTCGAGATTATATGCATCTGAACATGCAAAACAGTAGCGATGTTATCTTTGTGTGTAAATCAAGTAGTCAAGCAAAGAAAGCAATGCACATGGAAAAGGAGAAAAACCTACAGGAAACGAGAATCATGTTTCTGTTTCCCTTCTTATTAATGCACTAATGTCTATCTACTACTGCATTCCTGCCCCTCCCAAAAAAATGTTTCCGACTTACTGTTCCTGATGGAAATTTAGTGGTGGTCTACTAATACATAGCTTATGATATTTTATTTCTAAATGCGACATCTAAATCTGCTAAACCAAGCACACTTATGAAATCAAAACCTAAGCTACGAATGAAGAAAGGATTAGACCCTGCAGGAATCTGTAAATGTACTCAAATCATCATGAAACTTATCCTCTAGATTTTTCGGGCTGTAACATCAACAGAGACTCAGAGAGGCTTTTCCGAATCGAGGCATCTATTACTTGACCATGAGAGAAAATTACTAGTTACAGCAAATCTTTACACCTCTTCCAAAACAGTGGCAGAGGTTCCTGAGTATTCCAACTCTAAAGCAAATTAGCAGGGTTGTCTCTCGTGCTTACCAGCTCCTTCGCATCCCGTTTTTGCTGCCTCGTTGGTTCATCAGGGAACTGAAACACAAGTCACGTATTTAGTAGGAATAAAATTTGACAGCTAATGAGACTCAACAGAAACTCATGAATCAAACAATTTATTTCCTTCCACACCCCTCAGGTACACAGATCAATATATGCCAATGTCTTATGGTATATGAATAATTTGTGTATTCCATTCACAGTTTGTCGATAATCCATGATGTAAGCTAGAAAGCACCCTCAGGCAAATGCCGAACTGATTTCGTGCTTTGTTGCGCTACTCACAGAGGCAAGAGATCGAGCACCTGCGCTGCAATGGTATGGAGCAGCATCCACGTGGCCCGGCCGACCTCCTCCTTCGTCAGCGGCGCTGGCTTAGCATCCTTCTCCTGCACATTCACTCCAAAACGTTACTTACAGGTCACCTCCCCCTCCACCAAAACGGAAAAGGACAACAAGTGCCCAAGGACAGAGAAAAACGACGTGCCTTGGGGACCTCCGGCGGCGGAGGCGGGGTCGGCGGCGGGGAGAGGGAAAGGGATAGGAGCGGGCGGAGGCGGTGGTCGTCGGGGCCGGTGTCCGGGGCGATGAGGAGGTGCCGGGAGAAGGCGGCGACGGTCTGGAGGACGGGCGCCAGCGGATTCCAGCCCGAAAGCGGCATCGGGGCGGCGGCCGCCGGCTCACGTGCGTGCGGCGACACTGAGTTGCAAGCGCAATCGTGCGGAGCGGTGGGTGCCGATGGATAGGGGGCGCGCGGCGACCGCGGCTGCAGCAACGGCGGCCGGCGGGGTGCGCGGAGCAGAGCGAAGCACGGCAAAATCGGTGGATTTTACTGTGACCTGTGGGCCGCACCGAGGAGCCATGCATGATAGTTCCTGTGTTCGGATTGGGCCCTTGTCGCCTTTGAGGCTTTGGGCTGGGGAAAGAAAGGTGCATGGTCCAGATTCACATGGCGGCCTGCCGCGGCGCCCATCGGATGGATGCCGCGACAGAGCGGAAAACTTATCCAATCCATCCGCGACAGAGCGGAAAACTTATCCATCTTCCGCAAGGTAGGAAGAGCAAGGTAGGAAGAGGTGTAACCTTCATTCGTGCAGGAAATAGTTATCGTTGGATCGTCACCCATACCCTAGCTCCGCTCCACGCCCCTCTGCCCCGCGCCACCTCCGCCGCCGCCACTGTCGCGGCTGAACCCGCCGCTGCGCGCCCGTGCGCAGCCACCCTGGCCAGCCCCCCGTGCGGGCTCGCCTGCCGCCGCACCGCCACGGCCCCCGCGCGCGGGCTCGCCGGCGGAGTTGGAGAAGAAGGTCCGAAATTCTTTTTGAAAAAATGTTGAAACAAATTATTAAAAAAATATTGAAATAATTTTTTCAAAAGATATTGGATCAACTTCGAGATTTCTTGAAGAAAAATGTTGAGGTTCAACATTTTTGGAGAAAATGTTAGTCAACATTTTTGGGGTTCAACATTTCTAAGTTCAACTTTTTCGGAAAATGTTGGTATACATTTTTTATCTGTTGAAAATGTTGAATGTGCTATCATCAATTGAACCTCTTTGATTTTGGAACGGAAATATGGAGCTGGATCTTACTAGACTTTATATAGATTTATATAGTTCAGTGGCTTAACCATTTTCCGGTACACATATAAGAGTCCCCGCAAAAGAGAGAGCGGGTCCCCTTCTCAAAACAGAGAGAGTGAGAGAGAGTCCTTCACGCCGGCAGGCGCTGTGCGCACCGTTCCGAATTTTTTTTTTACGAACCAGCGGAAGAGCTGCGTGGACTTCTGGTTAGCATCGGTACGTCTTGAACTCTACCTCGAGAGAAGTCCAGGAACACGTACGGACGCTGGCATGTCTCTAATCTCACACGTCCTCTCGCAGTCTTGGGTCGTAGGAGTATGGCACGGGTGCAACATGCACCTAGCTCCTCTGGCAATAAGGGGGTCTTCGTTTCTTTAGCACCTCCTAAAATTCCGGTCACATCAAATGTTTAGATACTAATTAGAAGTATTAAATATAGGCTAATTATAAAACCAATTGCACAGATGGAGACTAATTTACGAGACGAATCTATTAAGCCTAATTAGTCCATGATTTGACAATGTGATGCTACAGTAAACATGTGTTAATGATGGATTAATTAGGCTTAATAGATTCGTCTCGTGAATTAGTCTCCATCTATATAATTAGTTTTATAATTAGCTAATGTTTAGTCCTCCTAGTTAGCCTCCGAATATTCGATGTGACATGAATTTTAGTCACGACTAAAGATCCAAACGCCCCCTAAATATCATGACGCCTTTTGGGGCTACATATATGCACTGCACCGGTAGCCAGTGCGCCCAGCCACTAGTAAGTTCAGCACCAGTAGCCAGTGCCCAGCCACTAGTAAGAACTAATCTTCCATTCAACTCCTTTAGTCCCGATTAATATTGAATCCAGGATTAAAGTGTCTTTAGTCCCGGGTCAAAAATATATCACCGAAGATCACCGCCGGGGAGGGAGGAAAACTTTAGTCCCAGTTGTAAAGATCAACCAAGACTAAAGAGGACTTTAGTTCTAGTTGTAAAGGTTATAAAAAATCGCACTGACGTCGCCCCTTTTAGTCCCGGTTGGAAATTCCAACCGGGACAAAAGGCTTTTGTCCCGATTGGAATTTCCAATCGGGACTAAAGGTTCCGGGACCTTTAGCCCCCCCTCCCCTCTCTCCACCTATCCTCTCCCCTCCCTTATCTCGTGCAGCAATCTCTCCTATTTCTTATTTCTCTCCTCCTCTCCTTTTCTTCCAGGCAGAACAGATGGCGCGCGGGTGGCACGGGGCGGGCGGGCCGCCTGCACGGGCGGACAACCGGCACGGCCGGGTCCATTTTTTTATTTTTTTGAAACTTTCTAGTCCCGATTGATAACACTAACCGAGGGTCTCGAAAATTTAGTTCCGAATGGATTTTCAGGATGTTTGATCCTTACCAATCAGGACTAAAGGTCCGTTTTCCCCTAGGGAGCTGTTGGGGACGCGAGGTGGGAGAACAAACCCGCAGCGACATGCATCGCAGCTGCGACTACTCTTTCGTGAACACTTCGCCAGTGTGAAACCGGCTTGATCGACCGCTCCGGCGCCTAATTTTCTATGACTTCTTCACATGCCTCCCCATACACAAACCACACATACGTACACGTCCATGGAGCTGCAACATAGGCCATCACGGCCGCCTGAGCTTTGACGTCACGCGTATCTAGCATATATCTAATCTGGATTTTTTAAAAGGGTAAAATAAAATTAAATAAACCAGCAGCCGACACGGCACGTGAGATGTTGTTCTTCTAATATTCTTGTATCCTGTGGATCGTCGACCCCTCTGAAGTCTGAACGAACGGCTACCTTTTTCAATTGATTGTTTCTGGAACGTGTGTCTCTCTTCTCTTGAGCCGGCAAATAATGAGTCCGCTCCAACACTCCTCCGCTGAACGCTGTCCCGAGTGAGATCCACATGCAATTAGTATTTAATTTGGTGAAGGATGATTTTGTTTTGTTTTAACTAGCAAGTCTAGCATGGCGGAACCAGAAAATTATCATGAGGGGGGCCGGAGTGCCGCACAAACTTAATCATTATCTCACAGTATAGGCCATCAATAACTATTGAAAAACTATATATATGCTTAACATTTTGTTCCTTAAATGTTTGTTAAGGGTTGAGGAGATTAAAAAAAAACTATCCAACAGTAGAGAAATTTTTTACATGAACTAACATTTTCCAATTTTGTCATCCTACACAATAAAAACCTGGATAAAAAACATCAATAAGGAATTGATGCTCTCTAAATAAAGAAGAATCAATAAACAAGACCTCTCCCCTGCGTAACCGACTCAACTGCAACAAGAAAAGCATACAGAAAAGAAACTATGGGGGATCTGGCGGCCAGCTGTCGCGAGTAGCACTTCCCAGCATTGCCGCTTGTCGCTGCATGCAATAACCGCTGCATTAGCCCTACGGCAAAAAGCGCCCCGGCTCCGGGGGCGCGCGCGCGAGGCAGAGTGGACTCTTGGACTCTGCTCGCTGCCGAGCCCCGCTTCCGGCCGGCAATCAGCGCAGGTCTCCGGCCGAAACTTCCCGGCAGGTTCACGCACGCCGAGAACGGACGCCTTCGCCCCCACGCAACTTTACCACCGGCGCTAGTTCTAGCGAGGAAATACACTGGCCAAACCAAACTCACTGGGGTTCCGGCGTCCGGCTCATCGGCTGGCTGCTGGTCCAAGTGTGAAGCGTCCAACACGAGACTGGTCCGGGTCCGATCGATCACCAGCTACCATCCGAGGGGGTCACGTGCGTGAGGCGTCCGTTCTGGTGTCTGTGGGTACGGGCCGATCTGTTGTTTGGTGTTTGTCCCTCGCCGTCGCGAAGGAGCCTAATGGCCCACGGGAGCGCATCGGTAAGAGGGTAACCAACCGCGGATTATTCCCGGACGACGGCGAAAGTTGCCCAGAGACCCGGCGCTGGGCGGCTTCCTTTCTTTCTCGCGCGCGACGCAAACCAAACCGCCATGATGACCGGCCGCTCGCCAACCTTTTTGGCCGCTGCGGGCGCGATCACGATGGGGTATTGGGGGGATCCGATGACACGCGCTCGGGGGCTCCAGATCGATGCGGTGACAACAAGAGAGATGGCTCAAGATATAGGTAACAGGATTAGGCGGTTCCCGGTCGTGATCGCGAGCCCAATTGGAGAATCCAATACACACTTGTTCCTTCAGGAGATTTGCTTTCCTCACATGGCTCCGGTCACGTACTATCACGATCGCGCGGTACGGGACGTGATATCCTCAGATGACATGAGCCAATCAGACGCCTTGATGACTAATCTTGGTGAGCTAACACTACACTATGGGCAGCGTTTGACTCGACCCACGAGAGCAGTAGGAGGCTATAGTAGTTTAAGACTGCCTCTAGCTTTGTTGATTTGATTCGTGCATTTATTCGCAACGTGCATCGGCCGGCTGGGTTGCTGTGACCACCTTTCGAGGTTCTCGGTGTCAAGCACCAATCTCTTTTGCACTAGAGGAACCTGGAATTTCGGACATCCGCGTTCGATGCAACGGGTGCCATTCAAACCAAGTTGGACGACTGGTCGCTCAAAAAAATTGCCTGTTAGTTAAGAGAAAAAACAGGAAAAAGTAAAGGAAACGAAACCGAACATACTCGCAGAAAACCTGTGTTTTCATTAAGAGCGCAATAGACGCATGTGTTTTATTCCGAGGATTGTTTGTTTCAATTTAAGTCGATCTGAAATTTTCTATCGATTTCGCATGCATTCTCCAAGTTCAAGAAGAACAGGTCAAGGTAATTACAAAAAGAAAAACAACCAGGTATGTTATCAGATGTATCAAGATAAAGGGAAGTCCTAAGCACCGTGCTCACAAGATCTATTCATCGTGTCTAACTAATTTAAGTTGCACGAATAGAATTGTAGCATTTCGTCCTTCTTATACATAGTAGAAGACTATTTCATAATAACATGCGAGTGCAACCAATCCGCAGAAGATCTTACAATGTGAATGGGCGACAATAAAATCATTCGATATGAATACACTACAACCTACTAGAACCCACGATTCTATTTTTGCGGTTGCAGTAAAGATGATATGCTTACTTATAATAAGCAGAACATATTTGGTGTTTCGCCTCAAAGTAAGGATAGACAAGATCGAATAATGAAACCAAAAGACTTCTATCACTCACACTCACACCAAAGATGGACTAGGCGAGAGCAGGCTCAAGGCCTAAACATACTCGTGTAGAATTGTGGGGTCGTGGTATCCTTGTGGCGTAGGCTTTAGGAATGACACGTCCACATGGTCGCATTGTGTTACGTCCTCTATCAGACGAGGTGGAAAAACAAGCCGAGTATGATATAGAATTCAGAAGTATCAAAATAAAAGGAAGTACTAAGCATCGTGCTCACATATCTATGCATCGTGTTTCATTCTTCATGTGTGGTAGAAGACTATTTTTCACAATAACATACATACAATCAATCCACCGAAAATCCTACAATGTGAATGGACGGCAATAAAATCATTCGATATGGATACACTACAACCTACTGGATATGCTTACAACTCTATCTTTATAGTTGCAATAAAGATATGCTTACTTGATGGGTAGAACCACTAATTATATTTGGTGGTTCGCCTCACTTCACATAAAAGTAAGGCTATGCAAGATTAGATAATAAAACCAAAGACTTTATGTGTACAGAGATTTCATTCAGTTCACCGTCTCACCGCACTCACACTCACACCAAAGGAGTACTAGGCAAGAGCACGCTCGAGGCCTAAACATACTCGTAGACTCGTGGAGTGGTGGTATCCTTGTGGCGTAGGAATAACACGTCCACGTTGTGTATCAGACGAGGTGGAATTCACAAACAGGGTCGAGAATTCAGCAGCTGTTGCGAAGTTAGCAGGCGTCTGGGCCCAGCCCATGACAGCAGCCCGCGCGGGTGACCTAACTCCTTCCACTGACACACCCTCGCAACCACCCACCCAACCGCCACATACCCGCGGGCTACTACTGCTGCACATGAATCCCGCCTGGGCCCCGCTTTATCAAGAGCCCGCGCCAACGTGTCCTGCGCCGCCTACCGCTTCCTGGCACGTGCCCGCCGCCCCCCCGTTAACTAACTGCCCGCAACCACCGTACCCACCCGCCCAACTGACTTCCCTGTCCCACACAGCGCCCGCGCCCCCGGGCCCGCCCGCCAGTGTCAGTGCGAGCGTTAGGGCAGGTGCTCCCGGTTCTCCCCTGCCTCGTGCCGTCGTGCGTGTACAAATAGGGGGCGCGGAGGAAGACGACCGACCGGAGGACCCCGGTCTAATAATCGAGGGGAGGAGGAGGAGGAGACCGACGAGGGGAGAGGCATAGGGGTAGCTCCTAGCTTGGTCCTGTCCGGTCTCCTGCGGCGCAGGTCCGGCGACTGACCGCTTGGCGTCGGCGATCAATCGATCAGATCCATCGATGGGGTACTGGTGGGACCGCGTCGTGCTGCCGGTGCGGAGGGTCTGGCTCGGCGTCGCGTCCCGCTTCGGGGTTCGCCAGACAGGTAAGGGTGGCGGCGGAGGTACTCGCCGGCTTTGATAAGATCCCTCGGCGGCGCCCAGGATGGATTCGTCTAACTCTGGCGCCGGTTGCTTTTGCTTGCTGTGCAGGGCTGTGGAGGCTGCGGCAGGAGGTGAGCACGTGCGAGTACGAGGACGTGCACGTGATGTGGGAGATGCTGAGCCGCACCACCGCGGCGCCGCCGGCGCCCGCGCCCAGGCGGCACAGCCGGTTCCGGCAGCAGCCCCGGCCGTGGGGCGACAGGTTCCGCCTCTGCCGGGGATTCTAGGTCAAGGCCGCCGCCGCCGCTACAGCTCCGCTGCTGGGCTTCTAGTTCTTCCTCGCTTCCTTTGACTTTTCTTCTTCTCTGTTTTCCGGTGCTTGTACGTATGACGTATCTATCGAACTCGCTCGAAGTCGATGGGCTCTGAGATGTACTTCCATTCCTCCTCGTGTATCGATCCGCCCCTGCCTGCAGATGATACCGGGGTATGTGAATGAACAGAGCTGTTTAATTTGGGGGGTTTGCGACTCTTGTCTGTGTTCGTGTTGCAAGAGCATGGCCTTTCTTCTTTTTCGAATTTGATGGTGTGTTTATCTAGGATGGCCTTACTAAATTAGTGCGTAAATCTTAGTTTACGCGACATGTTTATTCAGGTTTCAGGCAAACCCACAATCAACAGGGCCTCCAGAGCATCTTCAGTTTCGAGGAAACCAGAGCATCTTCAGTTGAGAAAGAAAACACGTCGGTCATCAGGATTAGAAGAAGGGAGTAGCCGGGTAGGTTTCTAAAAACCGAATATTCCCTGCACAGGTGCCACTGCTAGAAGATGATTTTACCACGTTACATAATGACTGCCAATTGATAATCCGACATCGAATCCCATCGTTGTTCAGAGAAGTAGTCGCTACGCCTAGCTGCACAAGATCTGAAGTCCCACTCTCTTGACTCGTCTTGATGCAGCTCTGTGCCGTAGTTTTCGACGCTTGCTGAAATCGATCGGCCTCACATTCACAAACCGTTCATTCCCCAATGGACGATGGCCTCTCTTTACCCAACCGAAATGTCCCTTCAGGCTCACTTCAGCTAGTCTCAGCTGATACCTACTGGCTGGCTACCGAGAGACCCCCTATCAGCTTGAGCAACAACAACCTGCCTGTTACTTCTCGCATCAGTAACTTCAGGCATAAGTATTCTCGTAAAGAAAATTAAAGAAAGATCTAAGGAGGTCTTAGCTTTGCTTTCGGTCGTTGGACTGACTTTTCTCCTTTAGCATCTCTTGGGCCCTGGCAAAAGACGAGGGCCAGGGGCGCCCTGATTTTTAATGCCAGGCCCGCCCTATCCCCCCACCGGCAGCCAGCCATGGCAGTTTTCTGACGCTTCTTTCGATTCTGCTCGGATGCTGCTGTCCCCCGCGGAAACCCGCTCGGCCGCGCACGGGCTCCTGTCACTTTGCACACACAAACTAAAGGGGTGTTTGGGAGGAGGGAGCTAAATTTTAGCTCCCGTCACATCGAATATTTGGACACTAATTAGGAGTATTAAATCTAGACTAATTACAAAACTAATTATACAACCCCTAGGCTAAATCGTGAGACGAATCTATTAAGCCTAATTAGTCCATAATTTGACAATGTGGCGCTACAGTAACCATTCGCTAATGATGGATTAATTAGGCTCAATAGATTCGTCTTGTGATTTAGCCTAGGGGTTTTGCTATTAGTTTTATAATTAGCTCATATTTAGTCATTCTAATTAGCATCCGAACATCCGATGTGACAGGGCTAAAGTTTAGCCCCTATCTCCCAAACACTCTGTAAGGGCGCGTTTGATAGCAGGGGCTAAACTTTAGTCCTGTCATATCAAATATTCGGATACTAATTAAAAGAACTAATTACAAAACTAATTGCAGAACTCATAGGCTAAATCGCGAGATGAATCTATTAAGTCTAATTAATCCATCATTAGCGAATGGTTAATGTAGCACCACATTGTTAAATTATAGACTAATTAGGCCTCACGATTTAGCCTAGAGGTTGTGTATATAGTTTAGGTTTAATACTTCTAATTAGTATTTAAACATTCGATGTGACGAGGATTAAAATTTAGTCCCCTCCTCCCAAACCCCCCTACCCAAACCCCCCTAAACAAGTGAAGTGATTTTGTACATGTATTTTCTTTCTTTAACATCCAGTTCAAGTTCAGATAGCATGCTCTGTTGGGGTACCTGTACAGTTTGTCAGCTTCCCTTTCGCTTTCAGTCTTTCTTTCACAGGTCTGGGCTGAATGTTCAGAGCACAGGAAAAAGTGGAAAACAGCATCAGGTATATTGACCAGTGGCTACACTGTCAGGCCTGGTTTGGTTCCCTTGCTTAAATTTAAGCACCCGTCACATCGAATGTTTAGATACTAATTAGGAGTATTAAACGTAGACTATTTACAAAACCGATTACATAAGTGGAGGCTAAACGGCGAGACGAATCTAACAATGTGGTGCTACATTAACCATTCGCTAATGATGGATTAATTAGACTTAATAGATTCATCTCGCGATTTAGCCTAATATTGATCCGCACCGGTCTGGTTGCTTGCTCCGAACAGAGACGCCTAGTCCCGGGCCCGCGGTTGATACATCGCACGCTGACCTAAACGATGGTGTGGAACCTGTGCTATCTGACGCTAAGGCGATCGTGAAGCAGTGGAAGGGAGCCTGTCTCTACCACTCGCATAATCATATCCCTCGTTCTCTGACGTCGCGTTGATCTCCAGAGCGATCGCCGGTATCGCGTCATCGT
>NC_028458.1:53257124-53384546 GCF_000263155.2 Setaria italica | reverse complement strand
TAATAAATGCAAGGATGAAACCAGTCCCTTATTTCGGAAAAGGTCTTAAAAAAAGCCACGGGGTTAATACTACTAATTAGTATCTAAACATTGATGTGACACTTGCTTAAAAATAAGCAAAGGGAACCACGAGCCCTTAGTGTATTGTGCGGTGCTACTGTAGGTATACAGCAGCACTTGTTGCTAGAGTACCACATACAGTTGGTGCGGATTTGCCAGTAGCTCGTCAGTGTCACGATTTGCAAGTCGTTACCTATTTAAGGGGGTGTTTGGATATGAGGTGTTAAACTTTACCAGTGTCACATCGAATGTTCGGATGCTAATTAGGAGAACTAAATATGAGCTAATTATAAAACTAATTGCAGAACCCTATGCTAATTCGCGAGACGAATCTATTAAGCCTAATTAATCCATCATTAGCAAATGGTTACTGTAGCACCACATTATCAAATCATGTACTAATTAGGCTTAATAGATTCGTCTCGCGAATTACACTCCATCTGTGCAATTAGTTTTATAATTAGCCTATGTTTAATACTCCTAATTAGCATTTAAACATCCGATGTGACGGGTGTTAAACTTTAACACTAGTGAGCCAAACAGGCCCTAAATCGAAAAAATAAAAACGGCATGTCAAGGCGCATCATCCTTTTCTGACAAGGTCCTTTCTCCAATAAAAACAGGCGGTATGATTAGGTCTGCTTTTTATTTGTCCTTGAGGCTGCAATTGGTTGGGGTACACTGCCGGTGATGTATGATGCCTGCCGGCTGCCGCACCGCACCTTCTCGTCTCGTGTGTGATAACAATAAAGCCGGGTCTACCATGATGAGTGGTCCTCGCACTTGTCAAACTTTTTTGTTGCAACTTTATTTTACACAGAGGATACTCAACGAAACATTATCCTACGTGACATGTACATGCACGCTCAATGAACATTTTAGCTTGATTATTCTTGAGATTTTGTTAATGCCTGCGGATGGTCGACAGGGGTGGTAGTTAAATTAGCTTGAGAGCGTGCGTGGTCCTGTTGATTTTCCTATATGCGTCAAGGCGGTTCTCTCCTTGCGTGCAATGTTATAGATTAGGTCTATCGTTATCTAAGCAAGGATTCTAATGTGGGAGTCGCCAGCAAGCTGGTTATATATATTTACTAGAAACCCTGGCACGGCTTTGCCGCGCCCTACTGGAGGTGGGCCAGTGTGCCACCTTCTGATGGAAGAAGGTACAAGCGATATTATGCTTATTTATATACTTACAATCTTCCAGTGGATATGCGGTTGCCAATTCAACGGTTGGAGTATACAAGAGTTTCAGATATAGATATAGTACTTAACATACCACTTTTTGATAGATTCATTTCTAATCTTTCATCCCTGCTCACATAAATAAAATTGCACAATCGAAGAGGTTGCTTCATAGAAAATCATGAGAATCCTTCGATGGAATCAATGCAAGAGGACAGCCTTTGAAGATTCGAGTTGTACACTATATGTGGACCTGAAAAAATGAACCCATGATTAATCATTCTTCATGCCTTGATTGGTAGAACAGTATCACTTTATAAATATTGTATAAAAATCAAGTAGCAAGTAGCAACTTAGATCATTGGTAAATTTTGTATTGCAGATATTGTCTTTTATTAAATACTAGCACACCAGACAAAAAAATATTAAAATAGGCATATGCAATGTGTGTTAGATATATACCTTTGTTGCTCTTGATCCTTTTCTTTTTTTCCTGTTTGCTTCCTTGTTTTGATACAAAGAGGTCTTCTTGCTCCTCTTGCACTTTTTTCCGATTGGTTTTCCATTATCCACAAGAGTAAACACTTGAAACAATCAATTTGTTATAAGTTATCATCTACTAATTGTAAGCTCCAATATTATTCTCACTGCAGAATATGCAACACAAATTGCAAACTGAATATGAGTGGTCAATGTTTAGAGGAGAAAATGTATAGTGGTTGTTTCTCTAGTCAGATTCAGTAAGATGAGTATCTTAGTTTTTTGAAGGCAGGCAGGGGAAATAACTCTTATTAATTAGAGCAGAAATTTGGTTTTGTGAGCTCTGCTACATGGCAAGAAGCATGGAAAAATTACCAGCGTGTTTGTTAGCACTGCTAGCTGCTTACACATTGCAAGTTGCAACAGATGAGTGTCCAGTATGATTAGATTAAATGTGCTACCATAACATGAATGGCTAGAGGAATCAGATCATGCTCATATCTTGGCCTAGTGGTTACCCAAGGAAATCCCAAAATTTATTTTCATTCAAACCTGCTCTTTATCTATAATATATAATGACCAACAAGCCAGAGAACTCCATCTCTAATATCAGGATTGCAAGAATGAAATTTTGTTGATGCCAATGCAGGACAGGAATAGAAGAAAGGCAGGTACCTTCATAAATTAAAGTTGCTATACGCCTGGGAGGTTGGCATTTTGTCAAACACCTTGCCGGCACCGGAGGCAACGTCGGCTATGGCCACTGGAGGGATGGTGCAGGCATGCGAACCTGTGGCTGGAGCTGCTGCTCGCTCCACCATGTTGACTTGCAGCTGTGCGAGCTGCTTGTCAAGCTCACCCCATCACTGCACTGTAGGAGCTCTTACTTGGTGCCGCCGTCGCATTGATCTGCAGCTCGCGTGGCTCCATGGGTCGTGGCCACACTGATGGAGAGGCTGGGGCGGCCAAGGAGGTGGAGCAGCACAATGGCCTCCCGCGACCTCCATCAGCGCATCCCTGCGTGACGGCATCGACTTTTCGCCTGCATTGTTGGAGCCTATATATACTGCTCTTGGCATCATCATATAGACCTTCAGGGTGGTAGGCCGGCCTAAACTGCAAGGATAGAGATTTTGGGCAGGGTTAAAATAGTGAGTGCACAAATTAACCATTTACAAGTTTGTTTGGATTTCTGAAAAGATTTGAGAGGTTGACTGAATCACCTGTATTGTGTGATTCTTGAGGAGAGGATGGTCGCTGGTTGGTGGGAGATATGCACGCAGTCGATGATGTATCTATCTGGGATGAGGAATAAAACTACTATCAGTGTCAGATGGAAAAGGACTGTTCTAGCCAAAGCAATGCTCATGTCAACTTCTTTTGATTTTTCGAAATGTCTACTTCATTTCATTGAAAGATAAAGCTAAAGCTTCATATGATTGCAACTTTTAAGGGGGAAAATGTAGAATAAAATATGCAATATTAAGCTGACGTTGTAGAACTCTGCACATTGTGCTCAGAAACTCCGAGCAGGAAGCAAAATATTCAGAAAGGAAAGGCTTTGCCTCTGCTTCCATCAGAGAATATGACTTTGCAAGAGTCAGCCTGTCTGCAACAACCATTCATCTTTTTCTACTCTAGTTCGCTTGAATTTGCATTGTCTACCTCTAAAAGTCGAGAACTTTTTGGAAAAATTCTTCAAAGTGACAGCGAAAGATTACCAGCAATTATTGCCCAAAACCAAAAGAATCAGTGAAAAACAGCCTTTTTAGTTACTGAATAATGTGGACGCAATGCAACTTCACACTGAAAGTGCAGTGAATCATACAAAATACAGAAAAGTAGCAAACCAAGAAATCATTGATAAAAAAATAGGCCCAAGAACACTGCCCAACCAAAGCACAAAGCTCATCAGCACAAAGAGACCCCAATTTGAACTCCCATTCTGACAACATTTGAAACTCCAAAAGAAACTCATCAGCACAAAGCTCAACGAGCACTCAAAAGATAAGAGTAATCATCTGAAGCTCCATGGACGAGTAGCCACCCACCTCGATGTTCCTGATGGCCAGCTTGTTGAGCCGCTTGAGGTGCTGGTGCACCCTCCCCGCTGGTGTCTTGGCCTCCGCCCACGCCACGGAGCCGCCACCGCGCGGCCTCGCCATGTGCACCCCCCACTAACTGCCGCAGCACACTGACTCCTCCCACCGCTCAGGCGCTCAGCTCAACCACGCCTAACAAAGACACCAACGCCTGGCATTTGATCGAGCACCTTGTAGGCAGAACAGCACCATTCCAGGAAGGAGCAGCTGCTGCTAGAGCTGGCAGGGTGAGCACGGTGTGGACTGCAGAGGACACCACGGTGCTGCTGCCAGCCTGCCAGTGCAAGAACCCTGCTGCCGCTGCCGCTGTTGTTGATGCCACTGTTGGTGACGGAGGCGTGCTTCTGCGAAATTGCGACGAGCAGGGCGCTGCTGGGTTGCTGGGATCTGGCAGTTGCGACGGCCGCGGGTGTAAGCGGCGGCATCGCCAAGGTGAAGACCGCTTCGCTGCCCGTGCAGCCGTCACCCACCGTCGCCTCGCCGTTCGCACGCCCCCAGCCAGCGACGCCCTCCCCCGCCGCCACAACGCCCGCGCGGCCACCGGCCGCCTCCACCCCGCCGTTGGGGCTCCTCGATCCAGCGCATCGTGGGCTCTCCACGACCTCCGGTTGCCAGATCAGGCGGAGATAGACGGGGGGTTTGGAAATCGGGAGCGGGGGAGGAGGGAGGTGCGTAGACGGCGCAGGGCAGCAGCCAACGGTAGGAGAGACGCGTAGCACAGCAGGCGGGGGAGAACGCCGGAGATCTCGTCGTCCGCCTTGCTATGGAGACTCGGCGCCGCCACCGTAGCTTCGCTGGATTCCAGACGCCGCCGCCGCCGCCGTGGCTTGTGGCGCGTCGGAGCTGTCGTCATCGTCATCCGCCGTCGTCATCGGCGTCGGCGGTCTCCTACTTGAGGGACTCGGCCGAACGCGACGCGCTCTGCCTTGGGCTCAGCTGCCGGTGAAGTGGAGTGGGGGGAGCTTCTCTTGCGCCTCGACGGCCCCGGAGGCGTTGGGGCAGGCGGTGACGAGCAGAGGGAGGAGGCGGCGGCGGCGGCGGGAGGAGTCTACACGCTCGAGACGAATGGTCTAGAAACACAGATGCCTCGTGCCCGCTTTTGGACGGTCCGATCAAAATCCAACGGCTGCAAAAACGAGGCGACGTGGCCCAATCACGGCTCGAAAAGTTCACCGGATTTAGGTCTATGGAGATATCTTCTTTGACGCGCGCAAACAACTCGAACATTCCAATCGATGGCCGAACGGCGGTGTGCAAATGTGCAATACCACTGGCGTCGTCAAGGCTGCGGCCGGCCGAGGGCTGATGGGGACGCCACAACCGTTTCTTCACGTACGTCGGCCTTGTTCGGGCATCCAGAGCCTCCAAGATTTTGGCAAGCCAAGAGCTGGCAAAAAACTTGCCAACATTTTGGTAATTCAAATGTGAGACATTGGCACAACATTTGGTAGCAAACCAAATGGTGGCCAAATAATTGGTATGCCAAAATTTTGGCATGCTCAAGTTTTGGTTGCTAACCAATCGGGCTCCCAGTATCTCGTGTGTGCTTACTACATGCTTGTTGTGTCGTGTGTCGGCAGCTTATTGAAATACTATAAACCCTGATTAGGTATGCTGGGGACGTGACGACAAAGGTGGGGCGGCCGTAATGGCCTATCTCACAGTCGCAGCTCCATGGACGTGTACGTATGCTTTGTATGACTTGTCAAAGATGTTCGGATCGAGCCGGTTTTTCATACTGGCGAAGTGTTCACGAAAAAGTAAGTCCTGTTCCATCAGTTTGCACCGGCATATACGCGCGCCCAACTCGCGGCGGTCCGGGGCTCGTTCTCCCACTGCTCAGCGTGCCCGGTGCGTGCTACAACCGCTGGCTACCGGTGCATACGCGTAGCCCCACCGGGCCCGGTAGGCGCGGCGCATCATCCACCGGGCGGGACCTTGCTGTTTTGGGGGCTCCCGGGTCCCGACGGGACCACAGCCACACGCCGCTTTCCGCTCTCGAGCGCCCACGCGGCCACGCGCCCTCACGCAAATGGCCTTCCGGTCGCTGGGCGGTGGGCGCTCGGGCATGGCTGCGCCCTGCATTGGCCCGCAGCCTCCTTGTCCGTCCGTACCGCTTGTTCCCCACGGGCCACGGCAGGCAAACGCGCCGATTGGACCACTGGTTTCGTGCACCTTGACTTGCAGCATCATGATATTTCTGGCCAGAGGAGCTAGGGGCCTGTTTAGTTGTCCGATTTTGGGCAACTTAAATCACTGCATCAGCACTGTAGCATATTGTAGCGTTTCGTTTGTATTTGTGAATTATTGTCCAAATATTGACTAATTAGGCTCAAAAGATTCGTCTCGCAAAGTACAACCAAACTGTGCAATTATTTTTTGATTTCGTCTACATTCAGTACTCCATGCATGTACCGTAAGTTTGATGTGATAGGGAATCTTCTTTTTGCATAGTGCCAAAGTTAGGATTTTAGGGTAACTAAACAAGGCCTAGGTGCATGTTGTACCCGTGCCATACTCCTACGACGCAAGAAGACGTGTAGGATAGAGACATGCCAGCTGCCGGCGTCTGTACATGTTCCTTGACTTCTCTCCAGGTAGCCTGGTTTGGTTTCCTTGCTTATTTTTAAGCACCCGTCACATCGAATGTTTAGATACTGTTGACATCAGATTTTGACACGAATGGGATCGGCGTCAAGGGAAGAAAGGATTGGCCGATGCGGCAGATTAAAAGGTCACGACTGGCAATCGGCCGATTGGTGCTACAGTTGGGAATCGGCCGATTGCAGCTATAGTGTTTTGGCGGACGGAGTTGGTGGAGATCGACCGGTTGGAAGGCTGGAGTGATTAGGCCAATATGGGCTTAAAGTGGATCAGACAAAGAATATAGAGAGAGATTGGCTCGTGGTAGTACAATAACCAACTCCGATACGAGTTGTGTTTGTAGATATTCGTTTAAAGTTAGAGATAGATCCTAGTCGGTTAGGAAATCGTTTGTAACGAGCTATAAATAGCCATCTTTGGAGATTTGTAAAGAACACATCAATCAATACAACAAATCTACTATTTCCTCGTATTTTACTTTCAAGTCGGCGACTTCGCCATTACTTCTTTTTCTTTCACAAGTTCGTACGGGTTGGCAGGGCTGCATCGACACGATCTCCGGCCGATTCTGTAAGTTCCGTCTATCGAGTAATATCTAAGCTTTAACTTCGGGCGCATCACTGTCGTTTCGTTTAGATTTATTCACAAGTTATCGATATTTACTAGAATTATAGGTTTTATCTACCGTTCTAGTTTTATCACCAGTTATCCAGCTTGAGATTTGAACTGTCGGCTTTACCACTGTTCTTTTATCAATCGTCATATAGCCGATTAGATCTATTTCAAGTGTTGCTTCGTAGCGTTGTTTAGTCTGCTTTAGTAGTTTCTTTACAATCGCTGAGCGATTATCGGCTGTTTTATAGCCGATCATCTTTATATAGCAAATTGGCAGATTCGCTGATACGCTTTTCGAGATCGGAACCTTAGCCGATCGGAACCCCTGGAATTTGACACATTTTCTTCCTTGCCAATCAACAGGTCAGATTGGCTGGCACGCCGCGCGAACCGCACCAGGGCGATCACCCGAACAGGAGCTAAGCAGATTCACCCGTTTGGTTACTTTGGTTTATTTTCAGCACCCGTCACATCTAATGTTTAGATACTAATTAGAAGTATTAAACGTAGACTATTTATAAAACCTATTATATAAGTGGAGGCTAAACGGCGAGACGAATCTATTAAGCCTAATTAGTTCATGATTTGACAATGTGTTACTACAATAAATATTTGCTAATGATGGATTAATTTGATTTAATAAATTCGTCTCGCCGTTTAGCCTCCATCTGTGCAATTAGTTTTATAATTAACTCATATTTAATCGTCCTAATTAGTCTTCGAATCTTGACATGGACTAAAAATAAGGGGGTGTTTGGGAGAAGGAGACTAAATTTTAGTCCCCACCACATCGAATGTTTGGACACTAATTAGGAGTATTAAACCTAGACTAATTATAAAACTAATTACACAACCCCTAGGCTAAATCACGAGACGAATCTATTAAGCCTAATTAGTCCATAATTTGACAATATGGTGCTACAGTAACCATTCGCTAATGATGGATTAATTAGGCTCAATAGATTCGTCTCGTGATTTAGCCTAGGAGTTCTGCTATTAGTTTTATAATTAGCTCATATTTAATCCTCCTAATTAGCATCCGAACATCCGATGTAACAGGACTAAAATTTAGCCCTTGCTATCCAAACACCCTCTAAGTTGAACCAAATGCCCGATAGCAGATTAGTGCCTGTCACTTTATCAAAAAAAAAAAGATTAGTGCCTGTCACTCTGGCAGGCAGCCGCCACATGCGCGCACCGCCACCGCCGGCCCCACGGCGTAGCACGCCGCGTCCGCCGGTTGCCGGTTGCGCCCTCCCTATAAACTAGCGTTTCTTTTCGTCGCCGAAGCGGAATAAACAAACCCCGCCGCAGCCAGTCAGCCGGGCACAGCAGCAGCGCCAGCGCGAGGCGAAAACCCAACACGCGCACGCGCTGCGCCGCTGCCTCTCCCCCTCCGCTGCTTCCTCCTCGTTGCGGCGAGCCGAATCCATTCCCACCGCGCCGCCGGTACCGACCCAGAGCTCGGGTACGCCGAGGCGAGGGCCGCCGCCGCGAGCATTTCGCCCGCTTAGCGAGGCCGTTCCGTACGAGGGGGCAAGATGTTCGCGAGCAGGCCAGTGGTGCATCCGATGGAGGTCGCGGCTCCGGCGCCGGCGCCGGCGAACCCGGCGCAGCAGCCGCCGGGTGTGCTGATGAAGGACCTGCCCGGGATGCCGGGGACGCCCAGCGGGCTCGGCCTCCGCGTCACGCAGCTCCTCTTCGCCGCCGTGTCGCTCGCCGTCATGTCGTCCACCAGCGACTTCGCATCCGTCTCCGCCTTCTGGTACCTCCTCCAGCCCGTTTCTCTTCATTTCCGATTTACTACCGCGTTTTGTTCTCCGGCCGCTTGGTTAGGATTTTGGAATTGCATTGTGCTCTGCTGTGATTTGGTGGATTAGAAAAAGGCAAATTCGTGTGATCCGTGATGTTCAGCTAGATACCTTAGCGGGTAGTAAAAGGGTATTCACACTTGTAAGTTTGAGGTAGTTGAGCGTGGGGCTTGCTGTTGAGGAGTTAAAGCTCCTGGGACTTCATGTCTTGGATTGTTGCTTAATTCAGCAATGGGATGTGAGACCTTGGAACTCCTTTTCTAACACTGACGTGTGCGCAGTTTTGCGTGTGACTTACTCTGAACCACCAAATTGTCTTGCTCCGGGTTCCTTTCACACAGGCCAGTCTTTCAGTTTTTCACTATGGTCGATTGGTTTTATAACCGTGATTTGAATAAAGTCTCGGTATGTGACCAACTGCTAGTTTGTGAATCCAGTTGTTACACCTAATTAGTTGTCATCTTTGCTCGAGTCCTGTGGCTTGCAACTTCTCTCATGGTAGGAGCTGCCACACGCTCGTGACATGTTATTCTGTTTTTCTTTTTCAAGAACCGCTCTCAAGGCCTCAAGTTGGCACATAGACCAGAAAAAAATAGAGAAAAAAAAGGAAAGCCTTATGTGCTAAAGGTAGTGTATTTGGAGTGCCCTATTCAAATAAGTGTGTGCAAGCAGCATTCGTTTCAATTGTAGTTCAGTATTTGGTTCTGTTGGTTGTCATATTGCAGACTGTTGAAATTTCCTTTAGCCACTGGGCTCCAGCGCTAAAATGGATACTCCCTATGTTTTTTAAATGTTTGATGTTTAGGACAAGCTATTTAGTTTATTTTTGAATTTATCGGCAGATAATGAATGTGGGCAAGAAAATCTATATCTCTGGTCAATAGTTTAGTGCAAAACAGTGCTAGGACATTGCGCTGTATTTTCAAAAAATTTACAAGGTTTAATTGAGTGCTTAACATCCATCTGTTCTCTCGACCTTTTCCTGATCTGTCCCTGCTCAGGCTTGAGTTGCGACAGGCCTGTTCTGGCCTTCTGGGTCTAGATTGCCAAGGTTATGAATAGATCGTATGACTGCTTAGTTGAACAACGTTGAGCTGGGGCTGGAGTGAACACAGGGGTCTTATTAATAAATAGGAAGCCTTGACATTACAAATTTGTTTCAGATATATGGTGTGAAACTTTCTCTGCTACACATTTTTGGGTGAATGGTAGGCCATCGCATTATCTACCATGGTAACACAGGGATCGCAATAACATATTATAACCATCATTGTCTATATTATCGGTTCTCTTTAGTGATCAGAACCACTAAATGATCTTTCTCTTTCGTTTTCTTTTGGTAAACTGTGGGATAAGCAGAAATGTTTGGAAGCAGCTTTTTTCATATGATAATCATGGTTTATCATGGCACTTCATTGCCTCACTAAACGATTCCTGGTACTAATGTTTTAGTCTGTCATAAACCATGGTCTATGGATGCCCAACCTTTCCAGTGATTATGTAGTCATTTCTGAAGAATTTCCATAAAAATAAACTTGTTCATCATACTGCAATATGGAACAATGATAATTGTACAAATAAGTACAGTGTGGCTCCTGAATTAATTAGAATGCTAAGATTAAGGTAAACCTCTATTTTATCTGAAAAAGGAATATTTTACTAGTTTATTTGGCATGCAATATCTACTATTTTGTTACTTGTTTTCTGATTATGGGCAGTAGAAATTTATATATGCCTGGTGCTATTTTGTTACGTATTCTTTCTTTTATTTATTATGATTTTGATAGGCATGAGTGGGTACTTTTGCAATTGTAGAGAAACAGGGACGGTGTTCTTGTGGGTGAAAATGAAAATTCTGATGCATTCGTTATTTGTTTTTGTGATTGACTTTTGTATGCCCCGTTCTGCATTTCTCTTTGGCATCCTCAACCTTGAGCCTTTGCCCCCTCATTAAATTTGGTTTAGTTTTTCGTGTAACAAACTGATGAATTGTCTTTTTGGCCAGCTACCTTATTGCAGCAGCTATTTTGCAATGTGTTTGGAGCCTGTCAGTAGCCATTGTGGACATATATGCACTGCTTGTTAAACGTTGTTTAAGAAACCGTCGGCTTGTTACTCTCTTTGCCATTGGAGATACGGTATGTAAAACATTATCCTTGCTCTTTGTGATGCTTATAAAATGGTTAAGTCAATACCCAATAATATTTTGTAAGGTTTACAGATAAGTGCTATTGAACAATTCCTCAAGTCTCCTCTGTAGTGAACTACCCATGACACAGAAAAGTACCATATAACTGGGATTATTCCGACATTATTTTAAGAATATATTGATGTGATGATGCAGAATATCAGTTGTGTATCGCAAATAAAGCAAATAAGTAGTCTGATTATACAGTCGACTTAAACTGCCTCTCCAGAATTGCAGATTTGCTTAGCGGAGCTAGGAGTGCATTTATCTTTTGATTCCCTGCATTCTGTTTTAGTGACTACAGTTGTTTGATGGCAGATCACATGCGGAGTAACATTCTCTGGAGCATGCGCTGCGGCAGGAATCACCGTCTTGATCGACAACGATCTGAACATATGCTCGGAGAACCACTGTTCTAGTTTCATGACTGCAGTAGCAATGGCATTCATGTGTTCGTTTTCTCTCTCACCGTCCTTTGTGCTGAACTTGTACTCAGTCGCATCTACCCGTGTCTTAGCAGCTGGTTAGAAAAGGAGGATAGAGCCTGATTTTGGAGCAGTTCGAGCACCCAACTGTGGTTTTAGCGCCAACGGGATAGAGTGGCCCCAGCTAATAGTATTAGAATCGGAAGCTGAAGTATGCGCATGATCCATGACTCGGGCATATCTAGTTTAACCTGTACAAAGGAAATAGGGAATGGCTTGTTCAGCGAATGCATTGCTGTGAAACCTTGCAGTTCTATGAGTATTTAAGTCTTTGCAGAATGCTTGGAACTGTTCGTAAGGAATCGATGCTCGTAGCATAAGAGGGGGAGAGGGTTGAATTAGTCAAACTTAAAATTCTTAACCTATACTTCCACTATTTGCTTCAAAATATAAACTAGATCATGCTATATAGACGTACAATCTATAATTGATCTAGTGCTTCCCACCCAAAACAAGTTTCGCAACCTAGAGCCGATCCTAGATACTACTCTAGAAACTACTCTAGAGAGTAAAGCACCTAAGTTGCAAGTATGAAATGTGGAAATGTAAAGGAGTGGGTTAGGAAGAATGCAAATTCGACACGACGATTTATCCTGTGGTATCGGTAGGCAAATGTCACCCTAGTCCACGTTGGAGCTCCACCAAGGATATGCTCCCGGTGACCAAGTCTCTCCCGGTCAAGGTCTTGGACTTGCAACAAAGGCTTGTGCCAAGCCAGATGAGAAGTTTGCCACTATGGCAAGGCTCACCACTCCCTCTCTTCCGGTCACCTTGATACCGTATCCACTACGGAGCTTCTCCACGAAGGAGGGGGTCTCCTTATACCCCACACACGGTCGTCGACGTCGCTCCACACCAAGCTGGAGGGTCGAAGACTTGTCGGCGAGCCACCAAGGCTCTAAGGCACCGGCACACCATGTACACTTGTGGTTCACTCCTTGAACCGATCACAAAGTAAGCACACTTTGCACTCTCTCCTCTCTAGACCTATCCTAGCACTAATCACTCTTCTAAACTTGTGCTAAGCCTTTGATTAATGACTTATGCACTTTTGGTGGCTTTGATGTCTTCTTGATGTGTCTTGCACTCTAATGGACTCTTGCACGCTCCGGCAACTTCAAATGGGTGAGTGGAGGAGGGTATAAATAGCCCAAGGCATCAAAGAGCTGTTGCTCCAACGGCTAGTTAAAGTGTACCATCGGATGTTCCGATGGTATGTATTTTTGTAGCATCAGAATAATTGGTGCTACCATATGCTCCTTTGTATTTTGACCATAACTCATAACTCCCATTTCGACGAACTTGTACTTGTTGGAAAGCCTATAGAATTCTACACATGATTTTTTAAAAAACTCCATACCATTTAATCACTTTTTGAGCACCGGATGAATGCTAAAAGTCCAAACTCCGGTCACCATGTCGCTACTCTTCGTATTTTGGTCCTAACTTTTTACTCCAAACTCCATTTTTGATGATCTTGTACTTGTTGGAAAGCTTATGAAATTCTACATGAGATTTTGAAAAAATTCAGACCTTTAAGTGTCGATGAATGATCTAAAAGTCCGACGCATACAAATTTTTAAGTGTCGGACCTTCCAGTGCCCCTCACCTATTTATCAACCTCTAGAGATTTTGACAAAGTAAATATGCAAACTTCGATGGTAGCATCGGATGATCCGGTCCATGTCCTTGTATGTTCATCAAATCATCCGTTGGGTGTATTTTTGTAAGCACCGGATGTTCCTCTGCTTAGTCCGATGGTACCATCGGAACTTACTGTAGCCATTTTTTTAGCAAATCTTATTTTGGGCATAACTTTCTACTCCAGAGGCTGATTTTGATGATCTTAGACTCTATGGAAAGCTTGTGAAGTATTATACATGATTTTGTAAAAATCCAAGCCATTTGATCAACCCAAAAATAATTATTTATGGGACAAGTACAGTTCATTCCTCTCTTTGTTCCGGCTTTGGTATCTTTATTTGTGATGTATCCATGGAACCTATGAAACCCTATAAGTGCTCATTCTTGATACACATATTAGTTCTTATGGTCATATTGTCATTCAATCACCAAAATCACAATCATCGCCTAGAGAGCCATTTTTATTACACTGTTAGAGTTTCTGTGTCCGGATGACTCCTAACCATGCACATCGCATATAGAGAGCTAATGGTGCTGAGGTGTTAGATAATCCTATGCATGTTCACGCGCTCCTGGTTAGTTAGAGTTTGTTAGAATAAGCTGAGCCTGATCGTTGTCATTTGGGCGCGTCCGTTGGCACCTGACGCATGTTGCGTTCATGCGGAGGTAGCGTGAGTCTTTAGGAAGTTTTTCAGGGCGCACTACACTTGCTTGGCCGGGGGGATGGCCCTGGCCGTTTCGGGCGTGTGGAGTGCGCGACATCGTAGATGTTAATGGCCAAAGCTTAGTTTGTTTGTTTGGGTATTTATTTGCAATACAAGGGTCAGAAAATCTGCCGCATTGCAGCACAGTTTGTGTGTGTTCTTCCACCTCGTGTTCGCGTGTCTCCATCTGAGAACAAGCTTGCCGTGGCAGTTGAGAACGCCGGCGAGCTCTGACATGATGAAGTCATCATAATTCATTGGCTTTTGGTCCTCTAATTCCGTCGTGTTGCTCTGATCTTTGCAAAGAAGCATTAAAATCCTTTAGTCTTCCTGACAGAATAGAAATTTTGGGAGTTTGGAAATCTATTAACTGTGGTTTAGTTCAGTAGAGTACAGACTCAAGCACACATACGTACAAACACATCAGCTGACGTTCCCATCGATGGTTGACATGCTTGCTTGCAATTGTGTGGGATTTCTCTCTTTCCCTGACAGATCGCCATGTGTTACTTATCTCTTGCGCCTCTTTGTTTGTTCTGAGATGTCCACATGTACTGATGCTGTACAGGAGCCAAAAGCCATGTCATGATCCAAAGGCTATTTGTCACTTGTAATCTGAAGCGGAACAAACATTTTTGTGTACCCTTTGTGCTGGAGCTTTCAGATCCAGGGCGAATACGACAGATCCATCAGCAGCTTATACCACTGTTAGCATTGTACGTAGAGCTCAGAGCACTGTTTGCACTGAAGCTTAATTCAAAATTTTACACAGAAGTTCCTCTGTAACATTTAGGTACAATGCAGGATTTACAGCCCACTGAAATCCATGCTCCCTAACATGGTAACATGCTTAGTATTTATGTCCAAGTGAGATTGCTACATATTACTATACTCGTATCTACTAAACACAACTCAAAAGCTGAGCCATTGTTGTTCAAGTGAAGTTGCCGTCATGGTTCAAGACGGAAGAAGCCGGCGGCCATAAGAACACAAGCCGCCTCACCAGCCGATCGAGTGCCTCCGATCCTTGGGCGGCTTCGTGCGCACCTTCGGGACGCCCATGGCGTCGTGCCGCACGAACGGGTTCAGCTTCCCGAGCTTCTTGGACACGTTGTTCATGAATCCGCCGCCGGCGCCGGGCTTCTTCGGCATCGAGTGCCGCCCGGACGGCGGCGGAGCGGCGCCGGTCGGAGGGAGCGGCGCCGACGGGTCCCTCAGGCGCATCTTCAGCCGCAGCAGCTCCATCTTGAGCTCGTCGTTCTCCCGCTGCAGCTGCGACACCTCCTCCGCCGGCGCGGCGCCGCCCCGGGCGTGCCGGCCCATGAGGCTCGGCGTCGGCTTGTACGGCAACGACGGGGGCGGGGACTCGCCGCCGTAGAACGACGACGCACCGCTCGGCGCGTGGGTGGGCGCCTCGCGCAGGCGCCGCTGCTCGTGGTACAGGACCTGAACCACCGTCTGCACCGGCAGCCGGTCGTTCTGCGCCGCGTGCGCGCACGCCTCCCGCGACAGCTTCTGGCAGTCCATCGCCTTGCACACCTTCTTCCTCTCCGGCTCGCTCAGATGCGGATGCGCCTGCAGGAAGGAATCCATAACCCATCGTGAACAGAATCATCGAGTTGAGGAACAAACCATAGCCAACAATGCAGTACAATAAATAATTGATCTGAGATTCTTACCTTGAGGTAGATGTCGATGGCGCGGTACATGCCGTCCTCGTTAAACCTAGCGCGTTCCGGGATCATCTCGGCGAGGCCGGTGAACTTGTCGATGGGCAGGTTCGCGTCCGATGCGATCTCAGCCAGGTACGCCTCCATGAGCCTGCCGACCATGCCGACGTCGTTGGGCGGCGACGCCGCCGAGATGAAGTCGTCGTCGGTGTTGTAGTCCAGCTGGGCCGCCTCGCTCTCGTGCTCAAGGTACCCGGCCAGGATCCTCTGCACCGCGTCGACGTCGAACGTTGTGCCGGCGTCCAGCGAGGAGGACGGGATGAGGAGGTCGTCGAGCACGGCCTGCCCGAGCTGCGAGGACATCCGCTTCTCGAGGTCGAGCCGGCACGCCAGCGTCGTGTCCAGGTGGAGCGCCGCCCGCAGCAGCATCGACAGGAAGCTCACGGACATGGAGTTCTTCTCCTTGGGCAGCAGGCTCACGATCGTCTCGAGGACCACCCGCTTCTCGTGCTCTTGCCTCGGGTCCATCTTCTTCTTGTCTCTGCCATGCATGTCCTGCAACAAGCTCGACAATGTCAGATGATGAATGCGAGAACTGTTAGCTGCACTGATGTTTTGTGAATGTAAAATTCAGAACATGTCACCAGTCTTCGCAGAGACTTCTGGGCATAGAGCATGATCAGGGTCCCCAAGGCAATTCCCTTGAACCCCCTCGCCTTCATCGCAATCAGGACTCTCTGGAACGTGTCGATCCGCAGCGACGTGAGCTCGTCGGCCCACCAGGCGTCAACGGCCTTCGACACGCTCACGCTGTTGTAGCCGCCGGCCGTGGATCCCAGCGCCGCGCTGAACTGGCTGTTGTTGCAGGTGATGTGGGCGATGGCGTCGATGCACCGGCCGACGAGGTCCACCTCCTCGGCCACCGGGAGGAGCTCCTCGGACTTGCGGAGCACGGTGACCGCGCCGGCGAGGCTCATCAGCGCCACGGCCTCAAGGTAGGCCTCCGCCCTGCCGACCAGGTTCCCACCGTTGCTGTCGTCGGTCATCTCCAGGTGCTCGGCGGCGCACCGCAGCATCGCGACGTTGTCCTCGGTGATCTCCAAATTCTCGCCGTAGCAGAACTTTGTGACGAGCTCGAACGCCCTGGAGCCGCCCGGCATGCCCGTGAGGTCGATGTGGGTGGTGAACTTGGAGCCGTTGATCCCCGACACCTGCTTCCGTATGTAGCCGCACCGAGACGCCAGCGGGAGCTGCAGCAGCGTTCGCGCCACTTATTGTCAGGACCGAAACTTTCTACGGATCCCAGCCAAGAACACAAACGGAAGCGCCGTGATTCTTGAGGTTACCTTGTGCAAGTTGAAGGTCGCCTCCCCGACCTGGATGGTAATATCGCTCGGATATTCTTGTGAAAGGACCCTGCAACAATGAAGCGGAACAAAGAGCTTCAAATTTCACAAACCTGTTCTTTTGAAAAGCTTCATTTTCAGTTTAAGCGAGTGACGCCATGAACAAGATCTGAAGTACAGATCACATGTTGCTTGATGAATAAAACTGCTGTTCGTTCAGTTTAACGCAATCTGAACAAGCTGTCTGCACCGGTTACAGACGGTTCATGCTTCATACCAACAATTGAAACTCGAACATGAAGAGCATATACCAAAATGGAAAGCAAAGAAAGCGAGGAGCAGTACGGGAGGAGGAGTTCGAAGGTACCATACCAGTCGCTGGTCCTCTTCATCGCCGGCGTATCGAACCGGCTCTCCATCCTTCAACCCTTTCGCAAAAGTCACCGAGCTACCGTACGTTCACCTCTCCCGCTCTGCCCTCCCTACGTAACTCCTCCCCCCATATTCTCCTCTCCTCCTCATCTTCCATCCCCGAGGCGACGTCGACGTCAGAGGAAATCGCGACAGTGCGGAGCGAGTGAAGCAGGTTCGGCCGCCGGAAGCCACACGCTGGCGCGCCATCGCACATCGCCGTGGATGGATAAATGCAGCGGGATAAAACGAATCCGACCAATCCGGCAGATTGTTCGTTTCGCATTTAGTTTTCTTTTGTCAGTGGTGTTTGGCATTTAGCTGCAACCCCGTGCCTTATCTGACGTCGTTTTTCCGGCGACTCTTCTTCGGCACCCAGCCGTGCTTCACTTCGCTTCGTACGCTGTATGCCTTCCCTAGTTCCCTGACTTGATGTGGACTCTGGACCCGACACCCAATGGACTCTGTCTGGAACACAATAATTGGGCCTCCCTACAAGAATGTTATCATGTCAAGGCCCATATAACCCGGGCCGACGGCCCAATAATTGGGTCTCGCCTCTCGGTCTTGACGTCCGTGACTGACCACACTGACGAGTGACGACGAAACGACCAATCAATGTTCAATGAAGTAATCCGCGTCCGACCACTGAAATTTCCAATCCAGCGCGGGCACCCAACCCGTCGCCGTCGCCGTCCAGTCCTCCACCGGTCTCGGCCCCCGTCGTCCGCACCACGCGGCCTCCTCGCACCTTCCTCCACTCGTCTCGTCCCCTTCCCCCTCCCCCTTTGCCTTTGCCTTGCCCCAAAACAAGCAAGCGGCGGCATTAAAAAAGGCCACGGGAACTTAATCCAACCCACCAGCCAAATCTGTGTGTGCCCTCGCGCAGGCGCAGCAGGGCACTGCCACGCCCACGCTCCCCTTCCCCGGCTGCCACATCCGTGCGCGGCCATGACGAGCGCCTCCGAGCTCTTCACCGCGCGCCGCGCCACCCGGGGGGCCCGCCTCGCCGACCCCGGCCCGGACCCGGATCCGCACGCCGACGCGCTCCGGGACCCGCACGGCCTCGGCGGACGGAGGAGGCGCCGCGGGTGCCGCCCGCGTCGCCAGCTCGACGCCGCGGGGGACGTGCGCCAGCACCTGCACACCGGGGCACCGCCGCCGCGACGCCGCGGGTCGTACACCGTGAGAAGCCTCCCCCGCCCTTGCCTTCTCCTCCTCCCTCCCGCTCGATAATTGTCGTATTGCTTGTGTTATGGTTGGATCGGTGCATCTCCGGCGTAGGCTTGTATAATTCGTCGGGAGGATTTGGGTTCCGAGTTCGGCCTGCGCGC
This sequence comes from Setaria italica, assembly GCF_000263155.2. Taxonomy (NCBI): domain Eukaryota; kingdom Viridiplantae; phylum Streptophyta; class Magnoliopsida; order Poales; family Poaceae; genus Setaria; species Setaria italica. Next base: position 53,365,907 of record NC_028458.1, on the reverse strand, counting down.
AATTCTGAATCGTTTTGGTTAGGCTTTTCATGATCCCACTGGCACCACCATGTTGAAGAAGAATTGAAATGAGCCTAGCTCGTTGTATTGGTGTATGTACTATGTAGTAGATTTTGTTCGCATCATTGCTTATGGTCTTAACCCACACTTTTGCATTGCTAGTTGTGGATATACTTTGTGGCAAGTAGGCGTTTGCAGTTTGCTTAAGCAACGTACCTCAGAATTGTTTTTTGGGAAGGCTTGATGTATGAAACAGTAATGTCTTGTAATGGCATTTTTCTTTCATCACCATGAATACAACAATTGCCTCACCTAGTCATGTGCTAGCTTGGAATGTACATTAAGAACTGCATTCTATCCTGACACTAGAATTCTAAGTCGACGTGCACATTTTATCCATCAAGTAACTCTAGATTTCTTTGTCATGTAAATTGGATCTCAGATATTTTCTAGGGGAAGCTTCAAAGCATGGCAAATGATGCAATTCATTTCCCTTGGATATCTAACCAACTTCATTTAAGAAATTGTGCTATTGTTTGTGTCCGACATCGAATGAGAATGTTTCTCTCTCTTGCTCTCTACAGGACCAGATCTTATCATACCTAGACAATAATAACATTGGGGATTCTGCTGCTCGGAGGAACAGACTTGATAGGCTGATGTTCAGGACAAATGAACGGCTTCCAGGTGCTGTACTGCAAGCACAAGCACGTGTCCTGGAGAGACTAAGAGGCATTTCTCTCGGTTCATCTGCCTCCAGGCCATCTATTTCATTAGATGAATTTTCTGCTAGCGATGTGTTTAGATTCATCGACTTCAGAAACAGGGAAACCCGGCATCAGGCAAATGGGCCCAACTCTTCATCGTACCACCTGAGCAGTGAATCAGATGAAGAAATACCAACCATCAGTTCCACTAACTTACACAGGTCATCCGGACTTAGCAAGGCAGCTTTCTTGAGGCTGCAGATTGAGATTTTTGAGGCTAGCAAAGATGACAACAGGGAGCCCTCGCCGGAGTGTTCCATTTGCCTCGATGGATTCTATGATGGAGATGAGCTGATAAGGCTGCGCTGTGGTCACAGGTTCCACTCGACATGCTTGGAGCCATGGGTGCGCAAATGTGCAGATTGCCCATACTGTCGAACGAATATTCGGTCACGGTCCTGATGACAAGCCCCTTGGTTCCGATATAGGATTATAACCAGCACAAGAATGCATTGCTATACTTTGCTGTTTTGGTTGTGCCTGTTATCTGGTGCTTCTATGACAGCCCTGTTGAATTTCATTGTGTAACCCTGAATATCTTTTGTTGTGCCGGCCCTAAAGAGGCTTGAATAGTGTTTGTGAAAGGGGGCTGATAGAAGTATAGTTTAGGAAGCACCCTTATCTCTGTGTGTAAGCAAATAATCTTGTTCTACTCATGATAATGTTCTGATGTCTGAATTTCAGTTTCTATGACATGCATCTTGCTGTGAGGTGCGAGGAACATGGCTAATGTATGTCAACAGCGTCAGCTCTATATTTATCTCTCTGAATTTCAGTTCTTCGTTCTTTCTCTGAGCATTCTATTGAACAATAGAGCTCCGCATGGATCGGTTATCAGGAATAGGTTCACTATCGAAATGATCAGGGCGGTCGCCGCGAGGAAGGAGATGGTTTCAGAAAGCTGCCAGACCAGTTGAGCTACAGCAGAGACAAGGGGGTTTCGAGGCTTTTTGTTGATTTCCCATGAAAACGAGTTTGCGGCAGCAAATTTCGTGTCTAGCCAACACTCGACCAAGAATGCTTACTGAGGACAAAGCTGGGATTGGGTTAGTGCAGCTACAAATACCAGCAGTAGAAACGATTGCTGAGAAAGTATTAATCTCTGTCATAACGAAACTTCGGGCTACAGGATTGGTTGTTCCAAAGACATAAGTAGTATTTACTGTAGAACTGTCATCCTTCACTGAATTTAGCAGTAACATGCAGTTTCCACACAATCCGCACAAGCTGTCACCTTATTACAACAACTGCAAAGGTCGAATACTGCTAGCTCTGGGGACTACCAGGTTCCTAATCCTGTTGTAATATAAGGGGGACAAAGTACAAACAGATACCATACAGTTATTTCTGGTATCTTTCACATTTCGCATCCGAGCCTACCCCCTATAGAACTAACTACAGTTTAGATGACAACTACAAAAATTCACCACCCTTCCAAGTCAGGCAGTAAAAGTGGCAGCACTGATGCATGGCACAAGACCTGAAATTCTGCTTAGCAGCATGATCACCAGTCCAGTGGGCCACTGATTTATACAAGACCATTACATAGGCGCCAATTGGCCACCATGGAGGATTAAATTCTTGAGGTGCATCATCAAGCGTGCTAGGCATGGTGCAGCACATATCCAAGGATGAAGCCGACCACCCCGAAGATGTTTTTCCGAGGATGAGGTAGACTGCCCAGAAGATGTGGCAAGATAAGTTGCTCCAATCAGATTACACTACATGCCTTTCAACCTTGATTACCACAAACAATCTGCCACATTTGCGAAATGTGCATGACTCAGGCTCCAATTGGCCAAAAGTTACTTAACAACCAATGAATGTGTACCATACAGGCTGCTGATCTTGTGAGGCTTCAAATCCAATTGTGACCAAATAAAAACAGTCACCAAATTGTCCTCAATATGCACACAACTGCAAAATAAAAGAAATAGTAAGTATATACAATGGGTAAAATGCCAAGTTGTGCAACACTGAAGACAACACAAATTTTGTAACAAGGATTCAGTATGAATATAAGTGCCAATGTATGTACAGAGACAAGGTAAAAAGGCCACACCTTATTATAGACAATCACACCAAGTGATAAATGCATGAGCAAGTAAGAAATATGAAACAAAAACATTATGCAACATTTCTATCAAGATTTATTCACCAAAAGCTCCGGTTTAAGTAAAAAACATATATTCAGAATGAATACAAATATTTTTTGATTGGGACTAACAGTACTAGCCTTTATTTCTGTTTACTTGACCAAGAAACAAAATAATAATAGACAAAGAAAAGAAGCAGACTTACATATTACAAGAGCAGCCAGTGCTAAAACAACAAATTGAACAGGATGCCCATATCGAATTTGATATTGAGATCTTTGAAGCTGTCTATGAAGGGCTCCAAGCCAACCATAAAGTTTCTTATTGTATGTATCCTCATCACAAGCACTTAAGCAACTCTTGTTCCTTTCAAAGCATCCGTCTAAGCCCTACAATGAGGAATAGCAATATAAAGGATAGCGAAGTAAGATATAGCCAAAGAGAGAGCTATAGAACAAAGTATATTTGCATCATTCAGGTAAGATCCATTACCTGAGTCAACTGAGAAGTGTTCAGTGGGATAGCCTCTTCAACATCTTGTGGGTTAACACCTGCCCACCTCACAGCTCCATTTTTGCACTTCGTTCTAGGCTTAGATTGCAAGGCACTCGCCAATGCACAAGTTTTCACTATCTTAAGCAAAGGCGCTTTGTGTGGGCCATCAGATGATTGTTCCAAAGCTTCTTCACATTCATTAGGAATCGACATGCTCCATGATCCTATATCAGCACTGGCACTAACTGCTCTTCTGTGCCCACGATGCAAATCGTCCTTTGCTCTCCCGGAAATCAAATCCGTGGAACCAGCTGAATCCTTGGAGCTGTCGGTTGATATATCATTTTTCATCCTTGTTGCATTGCTGCCCACTTCAATATCACCTGCCAAAGTTGTGACCACTTTGTCTTTCTGCTGAAAAGGGCCGGCAGATAGGAAAGCCGCAAGGTCATCCCGCTCATCCTCATCCAAATGAACCCAGCTCAATGGGCCCCTCCCCTCTGCAACATTGGACTGTTTCAAGTTGTTTTCAACCTCTAATATGCGATAGCCAATTGCTGCAACAAAGTCATCATGCCTAGCTCTTGTATCTTTTCCTGCTGAGATAACATGGTCGTTCGATCGGATTGCACGCTCCAGTTCATCAAGCTAAAAGAAGGAAAATCAAATCAAGGAATGAGCTTTTCTTTTTTTAATCCAATAGCAATGTTCAAGTTTCTGTACTATAATTACAAACAACGTTCATAATGGTTTGGGCCCCTGACATAAAATGGATGATATAACCTCAATCACATACATTCACATAAATGTGGTCCTTAAAGCAGTTTGGTTTCTAAAACAGTTTTGCAAATACGGCAACTCATAAGCAGAAGAAATGAATCAAACACTATGGTACGCTCAATTGTCAGTTAATCGTTTAAGCAAGGGAACTTCTGTGGAGCAGTATTACATCTGTTACTGTCTAGAATATATCCATTATGTTACAAAACAGTAACAAATTTAGCAAGGGAACTACCGCAATCGGATCCCGGAATGGTATAACTACGAAATGAACGACGAGAGCAGCCAATTCACCTGCCACTTGGCGGTGCCGAGCGCCGTGTGCAGCTCGCGGCGAAGCTCGGCGGCCGTAGGCCCTTCACTAATGCCCGCCGCCTCCGAATCGCCCCCGCCCCCGCTCCTCTCCTGTACCCATATCCTGTACACCGATTCCATCCTGCAGAGATACCCCAAAAAAAACCCGCGAAATATTAGCACCAGATCCGCGAGAACGCGACGCAACCCGGGGGAAATATCCAAGGCGGAACGCGCCATGAAGACGAGATCGCCCGCCCCGCCCCCCCACCCCGGAAATGGAAAGTGCAACGCACCGATCGGCGGATTCCTGCACCTCCTCGGCGGCGAGGAAGAAGGGGTCCTTCTCCCAGCGGTCGAACGACGTCGCCATGCCCCCCTTGCCGGGTCAAAACCGAGAACCTCGGGCGAGAGAGAGATCGGATTCAGGATTTGAGCTGCTGGCGCGGTGGTGGTGGGGGAACGGCGAGCCTGGCTCTTTTCCCCTTCTCTCTCTCCTTTCCGCCCGCTTTTGCTCGCCGCTATTTCCTTCCTGGTGCGCCCGGCTGGTGGCTGCCTATTATTGCGTCGCGCTTGCGGGGACGGCGGGGTGGCGGGCGCGGCCGCGCTTGCGCTGCCGTGCTGGGAACGTGGCCACTCCGCTGCCGTGTGGGATGTCGGGATGCCACGCTGTTACCGTCAGATTATAAGATTACAATATCACCAAGCTGTTGCCATCGAAAATGCGTGCATACTCAAGCTTAGTTCTCAGCTGTTCGAGGTGGAATTGATGCTTAGCTCGCCTGTTTATCCATTTTCTTTCTCGTTAGGGATGTTTATTCATTTATCGGCAGCCTAACAAAAGATGCTGGTGTTGGCAAGCGACGCCGGGGTGGAGGCTGCTGTCGCATGCTGGCATAGGAGAGGCAGCCGTGTGATTGGCTGTGGCGGCTCGTCGCGTCGGCTTCTGCTTCTCCCCGCCGCGTTGACGGCTTCAACTATGGCGGCCTGGCTCTGACGCTCTGCCTTCCCCTCGGGTGCTTGCCGCGTCGGTAGTCACTAGTCAGAGGGTCGATTCGTGGATGTCTTCTAGTTCAATTGTTTACATCACCAGCGTCGCTAGAAGAAGAATGAGACCCACCTAATGCACGAAGATTGACTGGCGGACTATCAGCATATTGTATAGCTGAACCTGATGGCAGTTTCAGGCTTCCATCTTTTCCACCCCAACCAGTGATTAAAAAAAAATAGGTCATGCCATAGCAGAGTTTTCTGCGTATTCAACTGACCATGCGTGCTGGAAAAATCAAGGTAGACAAGGGACAAATATCACCTGACTGATATCTGACAAGCTGGCACTAACAAGAAAATCCCCAAGTGTACATGTTATTGTACTAGGAACAAAAAAAGGGGGGAGAAATGAGTCTAGCTATTGAAACAGGCAAGCTGAATGGCCAGCTCCGACAAAGTTATTGACACAGCTGAGATTTTTGAAATCACACTATCAGGAACACCGGAACAGCTTGTCTGATAGCTCGCTCGGCTCACATCTTCAGGTCCGTCGTCCATGTTCCCTGAACACTGGGGCGTTTCGTGACGTGTCTGGTTCGCAGCTTCACCACTTTCCTGCCCAGAGAGTTCCTTAGCCTGGTGGCTTGCAGTAGTATATCCTCAGGTGGTAAGTTTCTTACACAGACCACTCGCTCGTTATGGTTTTCTGCACAATGACAACACTAGTTAGAAAATTGAGAGAAAAATCAATAGTTTCCTGAGAAGAACAAAATAAATTTAGCCGACGAAATGACAAAAATGGTAGCTTTGTTTGAGGAATATCCTCCTAGTACTATCCAGTCCTAAAATAATTTATTTTACTAGTGGAAAATACCAATATGATCCCACAGGATCTTGCTTGCTTAGTGCATACCCTGGCCCCATTAATAGAACAAACCTATTTAACAACATAGAAATACATTACAAGAATCTTCATCAATCCACAGATTTTGTCGACATCCCTCCCATCCCACAAAAATTGCCAGATGGCCCTATTCCATCCAATCCAAGATGGGTGCTGTCATCCATTAAAACATGCACAATTCCAATGGAGGTTTTATGTTAAACATAATACATTTAAACTGAGATATGTCCACCTTCAGGCATGTTGCATTCCAAACAAAAAATTCAAGCCTGACTAGAGAGAATAGAGCAAGACCGACAAATGGCTACACTGATCAATGTTCAACTGAACATGGTAGATAAGCTACAGTGAAATGATTGTTCCTATGTTGTCTCCTCAATGCCAATCCAAACATCTAATGCCACTACCAGATGTGGCATCCCTATCAGAAATTTCAGTTCCACGGAATTCACAAACTATGTTACAATGGAGAATGGACAGAGCAAAAGATCTTACTGTAAATTCCTTTCAAGTTAGGATGTTGACCGCGGACAAGCTCAGTCACCACTTCTAAGTGTGGATTCTTTTCCTTAAAGGCTGGAAGATGTGCCTCCATGAAGGCCCTGCAATCATAAAAGGTGCTAGTTGTTACAGAGCAAATTTAGACACTGATATCCAGTAACAAAGAGTGCTAAAACCAGCACCACGTTGAATCTGAAGGGCCATACAGGCATACAAATGCCACTAAACTATAGTGTAGTGCTCTTCCAGGAAAGCAATATAGCTCCAGCAAAATTATGTTGAAGAACACAAATCAGGCATACTCATAGGTCATAACTTGTACTTCTTCCCAGATAACAGTACCGCTAGTCCCAGGACATATTTCTCTGTCTAGAAATGAAATTCCTGCACGGGAATTTTCCCTATAAAAGCTAAAGAGGCAACACGAATTATCTTTGGTTTCAAATCATAACTGCATACACGCTACACTAGTCTGCAAGGAAGCGCATCCTTCGTCACAATCGACTGACTACCGAACCAATTCCCGCATCGAAGAACAAAAATCAGCCGGATCTCCAATAATTCTCGCTACAAAACACGGAGGGCAACCAAAACACATGGTCTAGTGGTACTACTACAGTACTACTACCGGAATGAGGAACAAAACTACGGAGTATATCATACCTAATCCCCCTGCTGCTCCCTCCCCAATCGCAGTAGTTCACCACGAGCTTCTGCAGCTGCCATACCCCTCTCAGCGCCATCCTGCCGCCGCCCCGGGGATCAACCCAAACAAAGGAAAAGAGATGCGACGCCGGTCTCCGCGGTGGGCGAGAAGGAAGGGATCGACGAGACGGCGTCCGCCGAGGGTTGGAGGTGGAGACGAGACCGGCGGCGCGCTTCGTTAGGGTTTAGCCCAAGTTGCCCAACGCGGGGGCGGAGGGAGGACGATGGACGACGAATGGGAAGACCTCACGGCGGCCCAAGTTGCCCAACGCGGGGGCGACGAATGGGAAGACCTCACGGCGCGGCCTGCGACGGCCCCAGAGCGTAGAAGGGGCTCGGTATGTTTCGGCCTGTTTGGAAGTTTTGGAATTTTATTAAGATGTAAAGATGACTAATTGTTGCATTCCCGATTCATACCATTGCAAAATTGTATGAATCGATTGACTAATTGTTGGTCAAATTTTATCAAGTTCAACTTTTCCAATTCCTAATACATGGTATATCTTAGTAGGACCAAACATGATGCTTGCGTACAAAATAGCTTAAACACAAATTTGTCCCACGCAACAATTTCAATAAACGGATGAGCCAAGGAAAGTTTGAAATTCAAGAAAATTCATCATTTGTTAAACTACGCGTTGTGAGTTCTCGTGACATTACATGGACGAATTTTTCTGTGACGCGTGTTGGGCCCAAGCTAAACACAGTTAGATTACTGTTACAAGAGACATGAATCTCATATACGAAGCTCTTCTTAACACTTGTGCCAGTGTTTGAAAAGTGAATCCGGTGTTAAGCTGACCCAAGCAAGGTAGCTGGAAAGAAAAAAACCGAACATGGTCTCTGGCCCAACATACTATTGCTAGGCAGCCTAGTCGTGCAAAATGAAAACGGGCCCGACCATATCGCTAGCTGTCAAGTTCAGCCAGATGCGCAGAAACATATGTAATCCTCTGAAAAAAAGCGCACAATGGCATATATGAAGGACAAATGTCCTCTCACATCTCAAAGGGGGAACAAGAGCACGACCGACGAGCGACGAGCCTGAATCCTTTTTGTTCACAGCAAGCATCCATATCTTACACCTGGTGAACCGAAGGCCACAAGTGAGATACGCGCGCCATCGCCCTCGGAAGTCAAAGGGAAAGGAGATTCAGAATCGCGCCCGAAACGCCCGGCACACCACGACCGCGTCGGAACCGCGCAGCTAGCTGCCTTTTCCCAACACACCGCCAAGACTCCGACGGCTCGATCGGCGCCTCGGCCCCGTCCGTTCAGATGGACACTGTATCTGCATGCTTGACAGCCGAACCGAACACAAGAAGAAAAAGTTGGACAACCCCCCCCAAAAAAACGCGTCTTCCCCACGTCGTGCCGTGCTCCCGCAGCCCACCCTGCTATACACGCCCGCCCATCCGTCCGCTGCAAGCGCACACGCCAAGCACTTCTTCTTCTTCCACTCACAGTCGTCGCAGTCCTGCACACACACCACACCACGCCACGCCCGGACAAAGCGAACGACTAGCAGGCGGGCTGCGTGAGAATCCTCTGCGTCTCACGACCGATCGCCGGGGAAGCTAGCAGCGGCGTGGACACAAGCGAATCACAGCGGGTTCGTATCGAGGGTTGCTCGTGGACATGGGAGGTTTAAGGCGGTGGCTGCCGTTTGGCGGCGGGTGCTGCTGCTGCTGTGGCAGCGGCGGAGGAGGCAGGGGCGTGGCGGATGGGCTGGTGTGGGACGTGCCCCTCAAGGCGCACGCGTCGGGGGAGTACTCCGTCGCCGTGGCGCAGGCCAACGAGGCGCTCGAGGACCAGGCGCAGGTGCTCGCCGCCCCCGGCGCCACGCTCGTCGGCGTCTACGACGGCCACGGCGGGCCCGAGGCAGCGCGCTTCGTCAACAGGCGCCTCTTCTCCCTCATCCAAGGTGACCTGCGGCTGTTTGATATCGATCCGTCAAGTCTCGTCCTCGCTCTCTTACGATTGCATTTTCGCTCCCACAGATCAAAACCTTGTCTTGTGAATTCTGACACGCATGTCGTCGTGATGATGTTTTCTGCAGATTTCGCGGCCGAGAACGGGGGCCTGTCGGCGGAGGTGATCCAGAAGGCGTTCGGCGCGACGGAGGACGAGTTCGTGGGCATGGTGCAGAAGTCATGGCCATCCCAGCCGCGGATCATGTCCGTGGGCTCCTGCTGCCTGGTGGCCGCCATCGAGGGCGGGACCCTGTACGTGGCCAACCTCGGCGACTCGCGCGCCGTGCTGGGCCGCCGCGCCGGCGGCGGCGGCAGGGGGGCGGCGAAGAAGCGGGTGGTGGCGGAGCGTCTGTCCCGCGACCACAACGTCGCCGACGAGGACGTGCGGCGGGAGGTGGCCGCGATGCACCCCGACGACTCGCACATCGTGCTCAACAGCCACGGCGTGTGGCGGATCAAGGGGATCATCCAGGTGTCCCGCTCCATCGGTGACGTCTACCTCAAGAGGCCCGACATGTGCAGGGCCAACCCGTTGCTGCAGCAGTCGCTGTGCCCGTTCCCGCTGCGCCGCCCCGTGATGAGCGCCGTGCCGTCGATCACGACGCGGCGGCTGCGCCCCGGGGAGGACCGGTTCCTCATCCTGGCATCGGACGGGCTGTGGGAGCAGCTCAGCGACGAGGCCGCCGTGGGGATCGTGGCGGGGAGCCCCAGGAAGGGCGTGGCGATGCGGCTGGTGCGCGCCGCGCAGCTGGAGGCGGCGAGGAAGAAGGAGGTCAGGTACGAGAAGATCCGGACTATCGAGAAGGGCCACCGGCGGCACTTCCACGACGACATCACCGTCGTCGTGCTGTTCCTGGACAGGTGCAGGTCCGGACCGGAGGACATCGACGGCACCTACGCGCCCGTCGACGTCTTCTCCTGCAGCCCCGCCGGGGACCACGAGGACCCGACCAGGCCCGTCCTGCGTTGAGGTTGATCTCGGATTCTCGGCTGGTGCTCCTCGTGCTATCCAGAGATTGATGAACATACTGTTCTTTCTTTTTTTGCTTGATTTAAACAAGAGGTACGCGTGAATCGAGCCGTTTCCCGTTCAAGGAGAATTTGCCTGCAAAGAAATGCTAGTATCGAATCGAACATACTGTGTCGTAAACGTACTGTAAACCTTCATCAGTTCCTTCTTTCGTTTTAAGAGAATGTGACGATCCTGCTTTCTAGTATCTGTTCTTCCCGGTGTTCTTCATAGCCGCCGCCGGCGAGCTCCTTCAGACGAGAGAGCAGCGAAGCCGTCTGTCACTCGTCAGCGGTCATGGTCGTGACGACGGGTCTGCATCGGAATATGCGCGATGTGGAAAGAGAGGCCACGATCGTGGATCGGTTCAACCGGCATTATAGCGCTTGACTCCTCAGTCAAAGAGAGTGACGGCATCGATGCCCTGACGACCAGGATCACAAAGAAACGGTGGATGAACTGATGATGGAGTTGCCCTGAATGACTGTTGGCAGTGGATTGGGCCTTGGCCGTGGATCGTTTCTACGAGGAACATGTGGCCTTTTCAGTCAACAAAGTTTCCTCCGGATTCAAACGAACGCATCTCCACCAAGAGAGACCGCTTTAATTAGTATACGCACAAGATATAAAAACAGCTTAGTGTTAACGCGTTTCGTGATCTTTGTATCTGAATATAATATATCTGAACTAGAAAAAGGCTAGGCTGTTGCGATGGAGCTATGCTGAATCGGGGAGCACTCGCATGGAGGCCCGTCGTCGACGCAAGCATCCATCGCCATCTCCACTGACCTGTTGACTCGGACCGGGTCCAGGACGGCAGCACGGAGCTTTCTTTTCCTTCCTTCCTCCTCTCGTCCTGCGTTTCTGTTTCTGTTAGCATCACGCGCGACTGATGACCTGGTGACCGGACCATCCGGCAGATGCGTCTGTCTTTTCGCCCCCTCCCTCTTCCTGATCCGTTCTGGAACCTGGAGTCCTGGACCATCTCTGCACGCAGCAGGGCCTGATGAGCAGAAAAAAAGAAATACTCCGAATGGATCCGTTGAGGTTGTTGCGACTCGTTGCTTTCGACAGAGACCCGGACAAGGCAAGGACCCTGACGTGCCCCGGTTTGTTGCGTTCCTGCGCCCTCCTGCTTGGCTTCTTGCGCGGCGGTCGCCGTGCGTGTCTGCAGCCACGCCTTGGCTTGGCGTTTTCGTGGAAATTGTAGGCGACGGGTGGAAGAAAATGCTCAGAGAAGTATAGGACGGAGGAGGCTGCACCGTCTGAACGAGTCTCGTCTCGTTTAGATCGATCGGTCGCGGACAGCGTTGCTGTAGCCGACCATGCTCATAGTACTGCAAGTGCAAGTGCACTCGAGAAGCATGACCATGCCACTGGAGATCCTCCAGGGAGATAGATAGCTACTCCGATTCATTGGATGTGTCTTGGTTCCGTTGATTACGAGGATTTTTTTAGAACCATGAGGAATTGCTCGCGTTGCTTGGTCTTAATGGAATTCTGGATTTGATGCTTGCTAACTCACCGGTGGATGAGTAATCTACAGAAGCTCCGTCTGTTCTCGGTTTACAACTTAGAAGATGCGAGTGAGAGTCTAACACTTTAACTCACAAAGTCAAGAAATTACGACCATACTCAATCAAGGCAACCAAATATGGACAAACATGGCCAAACTCAGCTTATACAGGCAAACTAAACATGAGCCTCTTGCGCTAGCCTATCGAGGCTTGGACTGACCTCGCTTAGATTCTAAACCTAACTAGCTTAGCTAGAACAACCAAACACACTCATACTAGTTATCTAGCTCTGTTCACTAATCACTACTCCCTGCAGAGTGCAGGCTGCAGCTTCCAAAAGGAAGCAAAGTGGTAACTGCTTATTATTGGGCCCTATCAGCAGGCCATGCATGAATTGAGCTGGGCCTAAGCCCATGCCGGGCCCATGGATAGTTTATTTCTTGCCTTCTTGGCGAAGAGCATGTCTCAAGAAGAGAGAGACGTTATGGGAACTCACCAAAGCGTATCCATGACGGCTCTTGCCATTGGCTTCCTAAGCAGTTTGATCTGCTCGAGTAATTTGCCCAGGGTATTGTTTAATCACACTATCAAGTATATTAATGGCTTGTTGCCTGTCTATCAGATGGAATAAAGCTGCTTTCATATTCCTTTCTCCTCCTTTTTTTTCTTTGGTGGGCAGCAGACAGCATGCATGCAAATCATACTCTCTTCACTTGAAGGACCACAAGGACCACAGTGTGCATTTTTCCTTTTCGCTATGTATCACTCTTCCCTTTCTGAGTTGGAACTCCACTTTCAGAAATAAACAAGGAAAATATGGTACTACCGTACTACTGCATCACGGTTCATTGGTTAAACTGATTGCAACATCACTTATCATTGGAGTACCTATAACAAACTTGAGAAACCTGTGCAGTCCACCTACAAAAATACAGTTACTTAGTTATGGTTCAGACTTCATCAGATCAGATCAATCATGCATTATTGTTAACTTGTTCTTCAGGTCCTATAGCTAAGCTAAGATCAAAGCTTGTTGAACGGCTTCCATACCTTTTCATGAGCCTACTAGCATGAAGATTTAACGTTATTTAGAAACAGTTAAGCTTTGATTGGATAAAGTGTATTATTTCTTGCTAAGTCTGCAGTGAGCATATGTTCTTGCAAAAGTAAAGCTAGTACGTAGTAAAAATGGTACAGTTACTAGCTGCTACGCCAAGCTAATCAGCATAATTAATTGGGTGGAATCTGACGCGCGTTGGCTACCTTCTTTAGGTAATTGCTGGTAGAAAGGTTTGGTTAAACTAGGCCTGGCTTTGTGGGGATTAACAGCCGCAACTTTAGACCTTCACCACATCGCAAATTATCACGAGTGGAAGCTGGAAATACATTAGGCTTCTGAAGATCAGCGCATGAACACAGCTTCTTCAGTCAATCAGAGACAGCGCTCCGTTGCTAATGAAAGCGACGCGTGCCGAATTTCTGTCGACCGATAACCGATTGGGCGGAACTGAAGCACGCCACGTAGCCCTAGAGCGGTAGTGCCCGGCTTGCCGGCCGGCCGGCCGGCCCTAATTGCTATCTGAATGGAGTAGTGACTAGCGTCAGTCATGCGATTGTCTTGACAGGACTCTTTGTTGTCACTGTCAGTCAAGACATCTGAGGCCCCGTTTGTTCTTATCACATCGAATGTTTAGATACTAATTAGGAATATTAAATATAGACTAATTACAAAACTAATATCACAGTTGGAGGCTAATTTGCGAGACGAATCTATTAAACCTAATTAGTTCATGATTTGACAATATGGTGCTACAGTAAACATGTGCTAATGATGAATTAATTAACTTAATAGATTCATCTCGTGAATTAGCCTCCATCTATATAATTAGTTTTATAATTAGTTTCTATTTATTCCTTCTAATTAACATCTGAATATTCGATGTGACATGAACTCTAGTTCAGAGTAAAGAACCCAACACCCTGAACCCAACACCCTCTGAGTCATCTGACACTAGTACCTGCTGATCCAAATTAAATCTGGTGTAAATTTTAACTGCAACCTCGTACTGTCGAGTGCACAAAACTAAGCACGTGGCAAGTGCGATGAAGTTTCCTGCAGGTAGTACTGTCTACTGATGTCAAGTTTACAACCTCTGTCTGACACACCAGTATTATCTGCTCAAGAAAGTTCTCTGTTTCCGGCTTTGCTCTTTCATGAAAAGAAGTTAAGGAGGCTTAAAAAATCCATGTCTAATTGACTAATTGCATCTCTACTCCCACTACTTCTACAAAACCCTACTCTCTCACGCCTCCCCTTCCTTTCTTCTACCTAGCTCCAGTTGCTAACACGGGCACAAGGTTAACTCATTGTACCAAATGGAGCTGAACACCAGAAGCAAGCAATCTAGCAACGGTAAGGGAAAGGCCAAAGCCATGGCCAAGATCGTGGAAGAGGAGGAGGAGGAAGCTGAAGACTTCTTCAGCTCAAGCGATTGCGGGTGCTTCCTCTGCGCCATCAAGCAGCCGGACGCCCGGCTCCGTCGTGCCAGCCTTGCCGATTTCTTTAGGGAGCTGCCATACTGCGACGACGACGGCAGTAACGGCCAGTCATGTGCCGCGGCAGTCGGCGCCGTGTGGCGCGCGGCAATGGCGGCGCCCGACGACCCGGAGCTCCCTTCGCTCGGCGCGATCCGGTGCATGTCCCTCCTCCTCGCCCGCGCGCTCGCCGACGCGGCGTGGTGCCGCCGCGGCGGCAACGTGTACGTGCCGTACTATGCCGCCCACGTCATCGGCTCGTACACCATTCGCTCCTCCGCGCACGCCGAGCTGGCCGTCGCGGCGGGGGCCGTGCGTCCCCTGACGGCCCTCCTCGGCGGCGCCATGACGTGGGTCGAGCAGCGCGCGGCGGCGCGAGCCCTGGGCCACCTCGCCAGCTACGACGCCACGTTCCCGGCCGTTGCGCGGCAGGCCGTCGAGGCGGTGCCGCTCGCCGTGCGCGCCGCGTCCACCTGCATCGGCGACGTCCACGCGAGCTTCGTCAAGCTGGCACCGAGCCGGCGGCCAAAGTACCATCGCGACCTCATGGCGTGCGGGCTCGCCGGCGGCGGCGCCGACGCCGAGGACAGGAAGGCGGAGGAGTGGGCGAGCCAGCTCCAGTGCTGGTCGCTCTACTTCCTGAGCTGCCTCGCCTCCAGGGACCTGTCATCTCATGCCATGATATGCCAGGACGCCGTGTTCCTGCGCGAGCTCTCCCGGATGTGGGGCGGCCTGGCGAACGGCGACTCTCCGGCCGGCGTCGGGCTGCTGCGCCTTCTCTGCAGGAGCCCAGTCGGCCGCGCCGCCATCGCCGCGTGCCGCGACGCGCTCTCCAGTCTCTGTGACCTCGCGCGCTCGTCCGACGACTGGCAGTACATGGCCGTAGATTGCTTGCTCCTCCTCCTCGACGACCGCGACACATGGAACGCCGTTGCTGACGCCACGGCGCCGTGCCTCGTTGACTTGGTCGATCTCCGGCACCTCGGTCCAAGGCGACGGCTAGGCGATGCCATTGCAACTGCGCTGCTCCTTGATGACAGCCGTGAAGTAGGTATGGAAGCCAAAAAAGCGATCGCAAGGTTGAGGGAGGTGAAGGTAGATAGGAAGGAGACAGAGGAAGCAATGCCTAGGGATGAGCTGCTGAAGAGAGAGATCTTAGCCAAAGAGAAGAAGAGACAAGGAAACGACAGCTTCTTGCAAGGCGACGTGGACAAGGCCATTGATCTGTACACGGAAGCTTTGGAGCTGTGTCCCCTGAGCAGGAGGAGGGAGAGGCTGGTGCTGCACAGCAACCTCGCGCAGTGCCGGCTCGCGCGGCGAGATGCCGACGCGGCGGTGAGCGACGCGACGCGCGCGCTGGCGCTGGCGCGGCCGGCGAACGCGCACGCCAGGAGCCTTTGGCGCCGCGCGCAGGCGTACGACATGAAGGGCATGGCCAGGGAGAGCCTCCTGGACTGCCTGGCCTTCGCCGGCGCGTGGCTCGATCGCCGGCGCAAGCACACGCGGAGGGCGGCGCGCGGCGCGAACCCCAAGCTGCCGTACTGCGTCGCGCGGATGATCAGCAAGCAGATGAGCGTGACGGGGCTGTTCGCCGGCGTGGCGATGAGCGGCAACAAGGTAGGGGGTGATGATTACATGCCACGGTGCAGCGAGAATGACGACGGGGACGATGAGGACGACGGAGATGATCGTCGCGATGATGACGATGAAAGCGAGGAGGAATTTGCTGCTGGCAACGCTGCTGGGGTGAAGATTTGCACGTCAGGTTAGTTAGCAATGAAGTTAGATTGTGTGATAGCATATACATTATTATCTTAAATTGATTAGTAGCATTGCATTGATCATGAAATGGTTTCTTGAATCAGGAAGGGAGTTGCCAATCGTCATGGGAGATGCTTGGAGGAGATTAGCCCGGATGACATAAGGGTGCAAACGTACCGTTTGTTATCTCATGATGATCGACGTCGTAAGCTATAGCTAGCTCACTGATAAGTGCAACGAAATTAGGGCTTCACCGCGACTTGTCAGGTAGAGTCGCTGATCGGTGGTTGTTTCTGTTTTTGTATTTGTAGGGTCAACTGTTTGATGTTAATCATGATCATGAGTTATTAACCTTCTTCGTATATGATCGTTGCAAGTGGCAATTTCTTCATTTCTTTACAGTTTCCTGTCCCATGATTCGAGCAATGTACACTTGTAATTTCGTGTTGATTTCTAAAACAAAATGTCTAAGAAAATCTTTCTAGATTTCAATAGATAAAATCTGTGGATCGAAGTAATGAATGGTTACAAGTGTAGATGATACACGATTTACAAAGATGTGTTAAGACACTCGGTCCTAGCAGGAGAGGTCAGGTGCACATTGGTGATGTGCAATGAGCAGGACTTTCAAAAATATTCCTTACTTCTTTTTCCATCATAAAGTTTGAGAAAATAGAGTCATAAACAACATGCTACAAATCATCAATGTCAGCTTTTCTGCAGATACCAGTTTTCTTCAAAGAAATATTTCACACGGCAAACCCCGATTGCAAATGTTGTTATACGGAGATTGGCCAATTTATGTTGAACAAAAAACACTTGAACTATATTAGGTTTGCAGTTCTATAAAATCTGTCTCCGTTCGGAGTATGAATCTGTATGAACTTTAGATGAAACACAGCCATTAAAATTGCATGACGCTTTTGTTGGAATATGTCCCCTTTTCCTCATTTCTAATCCACTTCAGTTATAAACCTTAGTTGAATAAATTATTAAAAATTACATGATTCAGGCTGGAAGACTAAGTGATGCTGCGCGTGGAGGAACCTGGCTGGGAACACATCTGATGCCCCGGTGGATTTGGTGGTTCGTAGATCGATTTCTTACTTCCCTGTCAGTCAGTTGAGGTCTTAGCTGAGGTCTATTTTCTGCAACAGTTTGTGCTGCGTCTTCTGTAACCCCAGTGGGCAGGTCCGAAAACCTGAGAAATGTGTCTTTTTAATGAAGTACTGTAACTTCCGGCCTCTACACCAACTAAGTATGCATACAACAATTGAACTCACAGACATCTAAATAATGTGCACGTCAGGATTTGAACCGGGCCACCACACCAACAGGTTGATAAACGCTATGCACTGTCCTGTTTGCATTGCATGATGGACTGGGGTTTATCCCTGGCATTCTAAAAAATTATTGAATATTACCAATAGCATGAGCTCGTGGATATATATTCCATCACGGTTAGGGCCTGTGTGTGATTAAAAATAAAATACCTAGACTGAGCAACTGAGCACATACCGAATAAATGCTGAAGGAAAGTTAACGGCTATCCTGAAAAAAAGAAACAAAAGTTCAGGTAAAATTCCTCTATGCCACTGAAAGTTCACACCGAATGTACAGTGGTTATATAAGGAGTATTATTCTCAGGAATTTTTAATTGTTCCTAGGAAAGGAATAATTCCTTGCGACATGTCACGTACAGGTCCATACACCAGTCCTGCACCGGATCTCACCAATAATTGCTTTTTTCACAAAGAAGATCACACCAAAGTACATCGATATGATAGTCTGCAGTGCCTCTCAGTTTTCTGCTTTTACTGCCTGAAATCTTTAGTATTTCTCAGTCAGCTATGAATACCGTGATTCACAAACCGAGCTTTAACACATGCAATTCCTGAGTAAACAATACCTTTGTGTTGTAAAGTTACATGCCTGCATATGTACTTAATTTTGTGCCTGGCCATGGAGGACCACCTTAACCCCCCCTAATTCCAATATCATCGAGGACGATTTATTTGGCAATTCAATAAAAACTTTCCGAACATATTTCAAATTTAATGCAAGATTCTTTTCACCCCTAAAATGGTGTCAACCCTCTTCTTCCGAACATATACAATAATATGTTTCTATCCCCCCCTCCCCCCCAGAACATGCTTGGCAAGAATAGAGTAGTGCTTGTTAGTGTTTCCTTGCGTCATGAGTTATGATTTTTTAACATTCACAATGTAATCAATTTGATGTAACCTGAACATTTCTTCTTCTTCTTCTTATATGATATGGCAGTGCTCCTGCCCCTTTATATTTCAAAAAAAAAAAGAACTGATCGGCTGAATTTGCAGGCGGTACATGTTCCATCAACATTAGAACGTGATATTATTAATAAGAGAGAAGGTAGCATAAGTATATACCAAACAAATTGGAAGAAAAAGCTAGCGGTTTACCTAACAATTGAACATACCTTTCTTCCCACAGCAAAGCGAAGAAGATGATAGCAGAATAAAGGAGCGAAGAAGGGATCTCATCGATCTACATCGCAAATAATTGTCCAATAATCTCAAGTAATTTGTTTCATAGTGGTCCTGAAGCCAATCTCGTCTATACTTAATACTGAAAACAAGCACACTACATGTTGTGTATGGTGATAGACTGAACTCTTGGATTGCCTGAAATTTTTAATTTAATCCCTCTCATGCATGCATCTTTGAACATTGTGATTTACAGAGCTTTAGCACATGCATGCAATTCCTCCTAAGCATACAATGCCTTTAATTGTTGTAAAGTTACATACTTGCATGTACACATAATTTGCCGCGTGCTCATGGAGGACCACACTAATCCCATCCCCCTTCATGCCCTAATCAATCACTATACGCAGTACATCTTAATCTTCTCATCATCCATGCCGCTTGCACTTAACAGTTAACACTCCCATTTGAAAACCGAGTAGTATATTACACATCAGGGCCGTACGATGAAAGCAGATGGATCAAAACGGTTGCGAGAGAAAGAAGAGCAAGAACAGATCACGAAAGGGGGAGAAAGATCGTTAGATCGTGCAGAAGCCGACAAGGGCGCATGATTAGGAGCGCTAATGAGTGCCGATCATGCCCTGACTCCTCACTCGATGATGAGCTGAAGAATATTTGCAGCGATCGTACACGCAATTTGCACGTCGATCCATGCCCTAAGCAAAAGCCGGCAGCGATGATTGGCACTGCCAGGCGGTTATATGGTACCAAAAGTGGTTATGCGTGCGGTTTAAAACTAGCGGCCGGTGTGCTTTGGGCGCGCACATGATGGGCAAATGCCCGTAGCCGCTTTCCGGATATAGAAGTGGCCATTGGCCAAGGACTCGCCACCGATAGACTTCTGAGAGCAGGGGAACTGGGGAAGGGAGAGCAACGGTTACCTGCTCTGAACTTTTTTGATTTCAAGCATAGATGTTCAACTCAGCTCATTTTGCAACTTCAGGCGCCGTTGGAGGTATCTCCTTAATATCCTGCACAATCAAAGATTTGGAAGAATTATAGCACTCATCTGTACCTGTTCTGCAAAAGAAAGAAAAAATATGGTCAGTTTGGCCGTCTCTTAATATTCTATCGTTTTTTTTTATTTCTAGAACTTCTAATGCTTTGCACCGTATAAGAAATCTTGGATACCATCACTTATGCAATATGCATCATATTAGACAACGATTCCGTACGCGAAACAATCCACGGCATGTGCCCTACTTTTGTATCCAATAATATATAAGCCGGCACCTGGCACAATGATAGCTGCAACACCAACAAGCATGACGCAAAACATATAGTACGTTTCTAAAATCACAGGTACAGCATTAACCATGTGCTAAATGGGTAATATGACTATCCACCGATATACCCACAGACAAATCGCTCCAGCTTCAAGGAATTACGCTTAACATCTCCAAAAAGAAATATGCAGTGGATCGAACACCTCAAAGAACAGCGAATATCTTTTTCTTAACACAAACTACAAATGTCAACTTACAGGCAATAGCACTGATAGTTAATAGGTTTAGTTTGTCCCAGCACAGAGCATTCTTTTCTCTTTGGGGGGATACAGAACAGCCTTTTATATTCCCCCCAGCTACTGTCCTCGGTCAGAAAATCTAGCTATCAATGTTAATCTCATCATCCTCAGTTGCTTCATCATCAACGGCGGAGCTGTTTCCGTTGGTGGATTCCATCTGCTTGGCACTGGATTTTGCAGACTTGCCGTTGGATTTGTTTTTTGTTGCCGGCTTTTTGACCTTCTCAGTCTGCTGCAACTCGAGCCCCTTCACGGACAGTCGCCGCTTCCGCTTTGAGTTTGGCCCTTCCGCTGGGTCTTCAGCAGTAGAGTTGTCCACTGCCATAGGAATAAAACCATCATGTCCGTGAATGAAGAGTTAGCATTACACTGACGGTAATACTTGAAACAACATGAAATGCTCGGGGGTTTTCAAGATTCAATCCCTGCCCGGAAGTCCTCTGGAGCAACTTACTCTACTTTAAATATGCTGTAATCTATAGTTTCATTAGTGCATCATCATCGTTTCACAACATTCTGTGACCTAAACTGAGAACCAAATTCCACCATTTTTCACCATGGAGGGTGCACGACTTAGTTTTCTTGGTATAATGGTCTGCAAGTTTTTTATATGAAAATACAAATGAAGCACACTGCTAGTATAGTCCAATTGGAAAACAAAACATAAGCACAAGGACTATATGGCAACAGTTGCAAAGAATCAAAGCAAATGACACAAGATATTGCAAAACGCACTAGCTATACCTTCCATTGGGCTTGACGCCTGAGGAATGGCTTGACCATTCTGTACAGCATCCATTGAGGATGGGGAACCAGAATGGTTGCTATCCTCCAACTTTGATGAACTTCCAAGGCATTTCTCTGGCTGTTCATCAGGAGCATCTGGGGAAGGAATTGCTGGCAAGAAGACAATCTCATCCACAGAATCCTCCACGTCACTGAACACTGCATTCTTCTCATATGTTTCAATATCAATTTCCGCATTCTCATCTATCACTACTTCCTCAGCCTACATAGTGGATTGAGAGAGAAAATGTTAAGTGCATACCATGAATAACAGTTAAAAAGATGGGTAGAGAAATTTTACTCACCTCTTCTTCACGTGGGTTCAGGTCAAACTCATCCTCTCGTTCAACGTACTCTTCATTTTCTTCTAATTCAACAAAATCAGGAGCAAATGCACTCCAATTCTCTACATGCTCCTTGGCCCAAATGTATACAAAGCCTGTTACAGATACTGTAGCAATTGTAGGTTCAACAGGATGCCAGGCAAGATCAATGAGAGCTTCCTTCGGACCATCAAGGATCTTTACAAGTCGCCCTGTTTGGTCCCATATCTGCAGCCTGTGCTCTCCTTTGTTTGCAGAAGCGCCAACTATCCACTCACCATTACCACTGAAGCATGGTGTCTTCCACTGTATCTTTGTAATGGCATCCGAAAGTTCACAGGAAAGAATAAGGCAGCTTGCACCATTTGCTTTTAACTTATCATAGTGACTTTGATAGTCATTATTGTTGTTGCTTATGTTTCTAATCTCCTCTCCAGAACCTTTAACAGGCATCATATTCTTGTAGACTCTAATGACCCGATCATTAGAATTCGTTAGAAGATATTGACCATCCCGGCTTAAAACAATATCCTTAACAACAGTTCCACCAGGGGTGGGAATTACTGCATGTACCTGGATGGTTTTTGAATCGACGATTAAAATTTCTCCCTTAGAGTTGCCCACATATATCAGATCCCCATACTTATCAAATGTTGCAGCTGTTGGTGTAAAAGGTGGGGTACCATCCGCGAATTTGTTACGGGGATTAGGTGCAGGTGGGTTACCATTCTCAGATACAGAAACAGGGAGAACTGTGGTACTTCCAGTATTCAAATCAACAAGAAGAGGTGCAGAAGACAGAGGACATGCCAAACAAACAGATGGGGTTGGAGAACCAGGTTGAAGACTGGTGCGCAATGGAGTCTGCTGAAGAGTTATGCGGGCAATCTTTTCCCCAGTTGACACATCCCAAAGTGTCAATGACTTGTCAGTAGCAGAGGCAAGTAAACGGTGGCCGTACCTAGACCAGGATACGCTTGTTATAGGTGCAGTGCAATCTTTATCACGAAATTCTCTTGCAAGCCCCCTTGTTTCAAAGTCCCAGATAACACAGCTACCATTTGAGCATCCAGCTGGAAATATGTAACAGACACTGTTAATGACAATTGCAAACAATTTCACAGCTGAAAGATATTTTATACCATCCAAAGATTTAACAGTGCATTTCATAAATAATGTTGGCATTCATATATATCACAAGTTATAGGCATGCAGCACCAACTTCATATGGAACTAAGATATAAAGTATAAAGTAAAAGAAGCTTCTAACTTGACAAATGTACACAGCATTCCCTTTCATACCACCACTCAGTATCATGATATTGCAATCGCAATCTAAACCTATAGAGGGTAACAGGGTATGATAAACTCATATTGCTACCTTTCCGTTTTCTCCCATTTGCATGCAGAAGTGGACCACAGAAAATTAAAGGCACATACAAAATACAAGGTGCCTTACTAATTTAACACAGATTCTTCCCTCCCATTCCCTGACACCCACCAACAGAACCCAATACCCTGGACACTGTATCTCCCGTGTATATTCTTCTGTTTTAGTGCACATGATAGAAGTTACAGTAATTACAATATGAGGAAACTATGAGTTTAAAAGAAACAGTTTGTCCTGAATTAAATGTTTACAGGTTGTGGGTCACCAAATAGGAGTGTATGTTCCACATGGACAGGAAAAATAAAATGGTTCCAAGTTCCATGCATAGTATCAGTGGACCCACTCTAGGAGGCAGGCAATCCCCCTAGTGCTGCCAGTAAACAAACTGATTGAACAGGTAGAGATGAGAACAATGACAGAAATGAAAATTGCTTCACCGGACTAGAAGAAATTTTAATACTTGTTAACCAAAAAAATCTCTCAACAAGTTAAAACTTAAAACACCAATCGACAACTATCAAAGAAACCAGCATGTTTTATATGAAGTTATGAACTGGGAAGATAATTAGACAGGACAGTCACTTGAATGTGCTTGTAGAGGAACAAGCTCAGATAATTACCAGCAAGAAGTGTTCCTGTACGGTTAAACGCAATGCATTTCATAGTACCATGATGCAAGTACTCCTCGATTGTCTCTGGAAATTCCCCCTGATATGGATCTACAAGAATACAGAGCATAGAGCACTTCAATATCTCATAGATAATTTTTAGAAGTTTCTTCTCAACATAGAAATCTAAGAACACAATATATGCTAAAGCATTTCCCAGATATCAGGCATGGGTCAACTTCTTTCTTCGATAAAAAAATAAGGGAAGATTTGGTTCTGTGACATAGAAAGATAGTGCCATTTATACAATAATACATTTTCCATCCAATGTTAATCTTCTCCATTGCAGTGGTTCTCCATCTTTCACCTCTAGCCCCTCTGTGTCTGGCGCAAACCGCTGCACCCCAACACCTGAGCCTGAAGCCAGTGTGCAAAAGCCCACATCTACTTGAAGCCATGGCACAGCAAGCTGCCTCTGCCAGAAACTGTCGCACCAAGCTCAGCTCCACCCGATGCCGCCGCATGCCGCACTGCAGCATGGAGCACGCCTCTGCCCAAAACCGGTGTGGACAAAGCCAATATCGGAGCTCACCTCACTCAAATCCGAAGGATCTCCTCTTGCCTAAATTGCCTCCCTCAATTAACTACAGCAAATCAAGCTCCACCTCACCCAAATTGCCTTCATGCTGCATACCTGCACTCAATCGAGCTCCCCCCTACCCAAAATAGAGCAAGAAGCTAGCAAATTGCACGTTGAGCAACCCACCGCCTAGCAAGCAAATCGCAGCAACAGCAAGGGATGGATTGGGCTGAAAAAAAAAAGGCGAGATTTGGTTTGATTGCTCCCTAATCAAGAAAAGAACGAACTAATCCAAAGCCCAGATGGACCTGCATTTTGGGTACCAGCAGAGGATAAGAAGGGCAGTGACAAAAGGGACGGATGGGACGATAGCACCGTGCACCAGTGTAGTGGGTATGGCGTCGTGTTGAGACAAACCTTCAGAGTCGCACCACGGTGACCCTGAAGAGTCGCCTCCCAATGACCCTGACATGTTGCAGCAACGGCTAACGGCGAAAACGGCCAGCAAAGAGGTGGAAGAAACATTCAGTCGATTGTCACTCAAAAGAAAATGGCAGGATGACACCGACGAGGCTGGGTTGATGGAAAAGGTAACTGGCTGGCATTATTTCAAAATTGCCTAGAACGTCGGTGATATCAAAGTGAACCATGAAATTTGATGGTATATTTCTAAATGGCGATCTTTCTGTCAACAGATAAAATTTTCCTTGAATAAAATGTCTCAGACACTTCAAATGCACTGATTAATGAGTACTAGAAGAATATCCTAAAAAGTGAGATGGACACTTCAAATGACAAAGAATGAATTATACACTTATCATCGAAATTAAAATTTCACTAGACAAAATCAGAGATGGCTAAATGCACTGATTCGGCAGGAAAAGTTTTGGCTATCAATTGCTAGCCTCCAACCAAAACTGCCAATTTCTATAACCCACCTGCATACAGATGGTAAGAAACATCTAAAAAAGAACAAATTTACATGTGCTCATCCAAGCAAAGTAAAGCAATCTAAAACCCTGTTTCAAACCCTAGACAGCACTTTATTTTGGTGCCACCAGAACACCCAAACCAACATAAAGTAATTGCCAAAAACAAATAATCACACCAAACTACCAACATTCTAGGGTGAACCATGGGATTAACCACACATCGAAACCCCAAGTTTTCAAGTCCCAAATCACCTAGTACAAGGGACGAAATCCAGGGCCGAGGCAGAGCCGTCCTAATCCCCACACATCCCCAACCTCCCCCGAAAAGCCCTAAATGTCCACCTCGAATCAGCGCTCCAACCCAAATCCGCAACACGCCCGACCAGATTCCCCCCGAAATTCGACCGAATCAACACGTTCTCAACCGATCCAACAAAAATACACATAATAGTTCCTCAAGATAAAAAGATCCCCCATGGGAATCGCAATGAGAACTCACCGACTACAGGCGCGTTCATCGCGCAGCCGCCGCCGCCGCCGCCGCCTCGGCGCGACGCTACCCTCGCAAACGGGCTTCGTCGGAAGAGACCGGCACAAATGGGAACCCCACGCGCCCGCGCCGCCGCCTTATGCCCTTGTCTCCCTTACCTCCACAATCCGAGTACAGAAGAATCGGAAGTGGGGGGTGGGAGCACGCGGGTGGCGCTGCGCCCCCTAATTCCTAAAGCCCTAGAAAAAAAAACTCGCCGGAGCGGGAGGGGGCGACGAGCCCAGGAGCTGAGTGTGTTTGAAGCGGAATCCCCCAAGCGGAAGCGCGCGCGTACAAGAGGACCGTCTCGTTCCGACGGACCGGGTGTAGCGAGAACACACGACAAATATGCGAGTGTTTGCGTGGGACTGTGGGTGTATACTGCACACATTGACACATAAACGTGCCAGGGGAGGTCTCGTATGTCTTAAAATATTTTTCGTAACGGAATCGCGCTTAAACTTTCCTATTTCTCCTTGTACCCGAATCTGCCTAGCCAATCATTCTATGGCATGACATCATCATCTCAGCTCAAGCGGATTAGGGTTCGGTGCTGGATTTGGCGTGGGGATTACCTGCGACCTGTGGTCCTCGAAGATGATCCAGGGTGGCTAGCCTTCCGGTTACGGAGGTGGAGGACGTGGCGAGGGAGCGGAGTTGACGAGGGCGCTGCCAGAGTCGGGTGATGGAAGACCTTATGTGAGCGGCATAGATAATAAGGGGATAGTGTTCCGATGAGGTAGCGTTGACGACGGTAATGAGCGACGGTGGCGGAGGCTGCATTGTGCCGCTCCAAGCGAGGAGGTGACTTCGGATTTAATTCCAGATTTAATGAAGATGATGCTGAGAAATGAGCCATACGATGAGGGCGCCAGCAGCGATGGCGCCATAGGAACCTGGCGGGGTTAAATGGGGTCGGCAACTTCAAGGGACTCTGCTAGAATCTGGCGGAGTTGTGTGGGGGTGGCGGTTCCAGGAATAGGGGTACCGTTGGAGCCGACGGGTTAAGTGGTGGGAAGGGGCCGACGACGGGTTGAGTGGTGGAGGAGGAGATAAGGAGGTTACATGGTTTGATTTGTGATGTTGGTTTTAAATCGAACCGACCAAAATTCAAACCGACCAAAATTTGTGTGTGGGGGGGGGGGAGGTTTAACCCGGCTACATTATACGCATGATACATCCCCTTTCTTAATATGTGCAGAGGCGCACGTGTACCTGTGGGCTCGGCGGTGTGGATGCGGTAAATAATAGAGTAGGAAAATTCGTTGTTTTAAAGACGTACAATATTCATGCTGGAGCGAGAGGATGAAGTAACTATTTCTATTGCTGGAGGAGTAGGACAATAAGCCATTAATAATTTTAGGTTTACTCTTTTGACATCTACACCATTATGTTTTACACACAAGCCACTAGAGAAGCGATCAGAAGGAGAATTGGAGCAGGGAGGGATCGGAGAACAAGAATTTGGGGATCGAAGAGCATGAGGAGGGACAGTTTAGGAGAAGTCAATTCCACGTTTCTTTCCTTTATTTACTCACGTACGCCACCTACTTGGGCTGTACCCATTCCGGACCCATGAATCTCCTGTTGGGCCGTCTCACGTGAGGTTGCCTTCTCGGCTGGCCCATCAGTAGTACCGCAGGAGCAGGACCTTCGGTAGAAGTAGCAGCAGCAGCTAGCAGGCGGTACCAGGTCGAGCGGGTCAAAGCTCTCTGCACCCCTATAGAGCGGCCGAGCGGGTCGTCGATGACGACGACGACGACGACCTCCCCGGCCGGGGCCTGCAGCCCTGCAGGAGTGCAGAGAGCGGGAATGGATCCCACTTTTAGAACAGGTTGAGGAACATAAACAAACGGCTTTAGAACAGGTTGAGGGGCAAAAAGGAACAATACATATGTAGATCACAAAGTGCAGTTGCTTCACTATATCTTGCAAGAATCTCCATTCAAGGTGCAGCGGAAGATACGGTGAGATCCTGGAATTCAGGACTGCACCATCAAACTTTACAGATCATTCGGAAAACTTCATCTGCTCAGTCCCAGAAGGAAATTTGCGGCAGCTGAGTAATCAGGCAATGCCATTATGTCAATAGTGTTTTCGCATCACCATAATAATCAGAAATGAGAAAGAAATAACAAATCTATCTACTGCGTGTACCCTCAAATATGAGAGTGCCCCGGTGCCTCAGTCCATCCTAAAGGAGAAGCCTACTACCAGATATCCCATAAATACAAGCATACAAGGGATATGCATATAAAGACTTCTCTGGAGCCAATACAAATGGGCAGCGGTACAATCTTTACATGGAGCAGCAGCTTTCTTCGGGTATAATCCACTATCCCAGTCCATCATGGTGGTGAATGACAATGCTGAAATACTCATGACCTCTTTGGCATTGATGAGCAAAGGCGAGAATACAGCGAAGTATTCCGCACGATAAGATAGACGATGAATGCAAGGTAAACAACCAGCACAACACACAAGCTTGAGCGAAGCACTGCACCCCGGACATCAGTAATGTAGAATGAAACGATAAGATATCCATTGATAAGCATTAGAAAGACCGTAACAATCCAGCTAATCACCTGAGAGCACAAAAGGTGTTAATATAGCAAATTAGGCTGGGCGGTGTTACTAATTGTGTAAAGGAGCCTCATGCCATCAGAGAAATAACAACAGGTTAACTACGTCTTCGATTAACTGTGAGTTAGGCGAACCATATTGAACAAGGTACATACAAATGCATGTACACAGAATAACCTGTAAATGATATAAGAGTTCTCATGCCTGGGTAAGTTCTATGGCATAAAACATTGAAGAATCATGTTAAGGCGTCTCGATTAATAACACAATTAAGACCAGAAATTGAAACTAGGCATTCTTCTATTAAGGAAAGAACTTAAGGATTCCCATCAGCTTCTAGTTCTTTCAGATACTGAAATAAAACAGCACAGTGAAATAACATATCATGGTCTCATGCAGAAATAGTCAATTGGTCATTAACTACCTTCAAACATGATTTTTTAATGAACAAAACTCAAAGAAAAAAAACTTACTTTGGTGATGGGACCAACTACGAATGATCCCATGACTTGTTCCTTTGAAACAAGGGTGATGAGAGGTATTAGTGCAAATGGAATCTGTATGGACTGAAGAACATTGAGTGATTCATTCAGAATATCCATCGTAGGATCTTCAGTATCAAAAAACAGAGCCACAATCATAGTTGGAATAATGGCGAAACTTCGAGTAATCATTGCTCGTAGCCACTTCTTCAGTCGAAGATTAAGGAAACCTCCCATAACAAATTGGCCTGCGTATGTGCCAGTAATTGTGCTACTCTGTCCAGATGCTAACAAACCAATAGCCCAGATATAGAGGATGGGAAAGAATGCAGTTCCATATTTTTCCTGTAAGTACTGCCCGGCATTCTCAAGACCTATATTACCAGCCTGTTCAGTCCCATAAAATCCTTTGGCAAAAACCGTTGTGACACAGATATTAATAAAGAAGGACACAATGAGTGCAAGAATTGACTCAATGTTGTAGTAGTACACTGCTTCTTGAACACGGGATTTCTTGTTTGTGTCAATCTTCCTGGACTGCACTAGGGCGGAATGCAAGAAAACATTGTGAGGCATGATGATGCAGCCCACAATTCCAACGGCCTGCTTAATGGTCTTTGAACTCAACTTTGGAACCACCAAACCTGCATAAGTAATTGAATGAGCAAACTCCTATGATTCTCAAGGATACAATATAAAGAAAAGCATTCTGCCCACATGTTAGAGTGAGCGTTACCAATGAGAAGTTCCTTTCCACTAGGCTTCGTTTCACCAAACATGACCGCAAATGACACAGCCATGGTTGCAATCAATACAGCAAAAAATGCTTCCAGTTTTCTCACACCATAATTCTCCAGGAAGAGAAAGATGAAGCTGTCATCAGGAAAAATACCATATGAGTCACATCTATCAGTTTTGCTAAATAGTTCTTAATCATAGAAAGTGGGGAAAGGCAGTTAGCAACACACAAACAATGTGTTAGTCAATATTCAGATAAGCTTTGAGTAACAGACAAAAGAAGAACTGTTGTCATTTCATCATAGCGAGGTGATTTATTTAGCAGAACTGTTTATCAACTATTATTTAATCGTTTCTCTTACTTTCAATGTTACCAATCTCACCATCTAAATGCACCTAACCTTGTTTAGCAATCAGTAACACACAAGGAAGAGGTTTGACCAAGGGAGCAGATATGCAGCAAGTAGTAATGTACGGATAGTAGACAAGGATATGTCCCTAGTTTAATCAATAATCCCAGATAATGGGTACAAGTCTTTAACGGAAGAGAAAAAAAGAAGTATTAAAGCAACCAATAAGCATAAATATCCTCTGACCCAAATAAAGTGATTGCGACCACCGTTGCCCAATAGCTCATAAAGATTCTACAGCCTGCTGGCCCAATCATGCCAGCGTCGACCAAACCAACAGATGAAGCATGTTTTTAAAGTAGAGAGAAAGCAGAGTACGCAAGCAGCAACAATTTCAGGACGCAACCTAATTTGATCAGCGAGCAGAACATAAGCATCTCCAGAAGCTACATCAAAACTCGACCAAGTGCAACAACCCTTAGCCGATAACGAAGCAGATTAAAATACCAAAAACTGCAATTCTTAATACCAGGGATACTTTTATACAGACTTTTTCTGCATCCAAACAATATGTGAGTGCATTCAGGAGAGCAAAAGCCGTTTTCAGATGGTAGGCATTAGCACACTAATTGAATAGAAACAACCACAAACGATGCCCCCAAAGCACTAAACTTTGAGCAGCAAAGCAACACCAGGAAGCCAACAAGAGGAGTGATCCCACTCGAAATCGATTGACTCCAAGCACACTACACCAAAGAACGCAAGCTTTATCACCTAAAGATAGACGGGACCAAAAGAATCCAAAGCAGAGATCGGATGACAAAGCATTGGACAAAAACACTGAATTGTGCGAAGAGGAGGCATCAGCTTTCCTGAGATGCCATCCGTTCATGTTCCAACATAAGAAAGCAATAGTTCTACTAGCTGCATCAACTCATCAACAGAACGCAACAAAAACTATTATGACCGTAGTTCAGGAGACGAAGAACAGTGATGAGCGGACAAAGCTCCAACTCAATCAACTAGAGGAAGGCATACGTAAGAAAGAATTTTCCAATCCCCAAGCAGTCAACAGAATCTAAACGCTTGCTCGTGAATTTTACTGATCAAAGCCACGAAATAAGCAGAAATCAAGTCAGTTCATTCAATCAACAATGAACCCAAAGAAAATCTAGGACTTGGGTTCAGAACACACAGAGTGGAAAGGACAAAAACGTAAGCAACTTACCAATCGAGAGCGGTGATGACGACGCCGCCCCAGAGCGGCACAGTGCCTCCCGACAGGATCTTGATGGCAATCGCGCTGCCAATCACTTCCTGTATGTCGGCGCCGACGAGCGCGAGCTCGGTCATGGCCCAGAGCGCGCGCGTGGCCCAGGGCGGGTACTCCTCGCGGCAGAGCTCGGCGAGGTGCTTCCCCGTGGCCACCCCGAGCCGCGCGGACAGCAGCTGCACAAGCGCGCCCATGACCGTCGCCCACAGGAGCAGCCACAGCAGCTGGTACCCCGCGGCGGCGCCCGCCTGCAGGTCCCCCTCCAGGTTTCCCGGGTCGAGGAACGCGATGCACATGAGGAAGCCCGGGCCCGTGAAGCGCCAGAGCTTCCGCCAGGAGAAGGGCGGGCGCGACGGCGGCCCGCCGTCGTCGGCTTCGGCGTCGGAGTCCGAGATGGAGATGGAGACCTTGTCGTCGGAGTCGTAGGCGCGCTCCTCGTACTCGTCGTGCGAGGCGGAGGCAGCGGCGGCGGCGGAGCCCCCGCCCCCGCCGGGGAGGAGGCTCTCGTTGAGGTCGCGGGACGCCATGGGGGATGCGCGTGTGGGCGAGGCCGAGTGGGGTGCAGGGGTTGGGCGAGTGGGAGGTTGGGGCCGGAAGTTATGCTCCGGGAATCATGATTGGTTTGATGGTTTCTTCGAGAATTTGTACTGTTTTTTAACGATATTTTATACTCTAGTAGTTTATCTTTATCTGTCGCTGGCAGTTTCATTTTTACAATAATCTGTGCATTTCTGCGTTCGTTTTTAATAGGCATATTAATATTTAAAAGTCTTTTGATTCTTACTTTAGTATAAGTTTCATATTAAAAGATCCTTGGAAGGCATATATGTTCATATAACTGATGCACTAAGCGTTCGTATAATCTGATTAATTATTTATCAAATTCTATAAAGCTTACTGATTTCAAACGGAGAGAATAGTAGTCTCCATGGGAAGTGTTCCGTCACGCACACCTACTGAATGCAGAGCGCGTGCTGGACTCCGTCACCTGCATACATGACATACACATTTGTGCTTGTTCTTCGTAGCCCTTTTGCAGCCGCGCGGAATCGGCTTTCCATCGAGACGACGACGCGTTTCCCATCGAGAGGTCGAGACCGCCGGTCGCTCGTGTAGAGCAGCGATCCGCGCGCCCCCCATGCGTGCATCATCGTACTAGTGCCCCGAAAATCCCAACCGGAGGTTCTGTTCCCCGGTGGTCATTTTCAGCTGCCATTGAATCTCAAATCAACGGCAGAACAGAGGATGACAGGTGAGGAGGGAGAGGAGTAATTAGTGGATGCATTAAGGCATTTAATGATTCTTTGTCCGTCTGTTCTCAGCGTACTCTTACCTGATGGCCGACACTCCCTCTTCCTCATTTCTCCTCTCCCTTTCTCTCTCCGCTCTCTCTTCCCCATCGGCGAATCTCCACCATTCTCATTTCTCCTCTCCCTTTCTCTCTCCGCTCTCTCATCCCCATTGGCGAATCTCCACCATTCTCAGGGCCGGATCTCCTCTGCGCGCATCCGTGGAGACTGGATTCGTGGAGGGACGACCTGCTCATTGTGGATCTACATGCTCCATGCCTAATCATGGAGGCACACGAGATCGGACGAGGCTTTTGTGAGATTCCCCCCCCCTCCCCGAACAGAGGAGAAGAAAATGGATTCCTTGTGACGAGCGAGCTCCTCCGCGTGAATCCATGATGGGTGAGCTCCACCATGGTGAATAGCAGCGGCGGCAGTATCCATCGGCACCTTCCCCAACAATATTCTCAACGGCTCTGCTTCGGCATTTTCAACTGGGAGTGTCTATAGCTCACCCAGGTGAAACAGAGACTCTCCTCACACGAATTTCTGAGCCATTGGATATAAAATCGGCGGCTCAGATCCCTCCTCTCTCTCCCTTATCTCCTCCCCCCACCCTCTTCTTCTTCCTCCCCCACCCCTCCGCCGCTCGCCGCCCAGGCCCTCCCCCACCCCTCCGCCGCCCGCCGCCCAGGCCCTTCCCCACCCCTCCGACACGGGCGGGCTGGCGTGGAGCTCCAGCGGACCCTAGCCCGCCCCCGCTGGCCGCCTCCTACCCCTCCTGCCGCTGCCATCACCATCGACGCCCTCGTCCTGGCACCGCCCAACCGCCATCCTCCGCCGCCCGACCGGCGGCGCCCCTGCCGCCGTGCCTCACCGCCCCCGCACCCACCACCTCTGCCGGCCGGCCTGCTGCCGCCGGTCCTCCAAGCAACCCCACACCAACAACCCCCAAACCCCTAACCTCGCCAGAATCTCACCAGAGTTGGAGAAGAAAGAGGGATGGGGGTGAAGAAAAATTTAGGTGAGGAGGGGCTCTATTTCACTCGGGTGAGATTTAGCTTTCCCTTCTCAATTTGATGTTGTTGCCGTGATTTGCAATATTCGTGTTCGTGGATGAGATAAAATGCTTGTTGCTGGGATTTGGGGAAATTTTCAGTGTTATGGAATGTCATTTGAATCTGTTCACGTGTTTGAGATTTTCCACGAACATTCCTGGTGATGCTTGAAATTTATATAAACTGGATGCCTGAAATTTAAACTGTGTTGAAATTTGCTATGAGTATGAAAATATTTTATATTGTTTTGATTCTTTTTACCAATATAAAATGGAAGGGAAACTGTCAAGTTGTAGGATGGCAGATATTTTGGTACCATGAGATTTTGAAAATATGTCATCGTGGACACGGATGAAAGAGAGTACAATTTGCAAGACTACATGTGAAAACAAAAAAGAATTTTCACAGTATCGTTAACAATAATATTAATGCCATAATGTAATTAAAAAAATAGCATATATGAAAAAGTGTTTTATAAAATATATATAACATTGAGCAATGTAACCTCGGTGTCCATTTTTCACTAATCTATATTCATAGAAATACCCGTGCGTTGCTACGAGTTTTTACTTACTCTCACGTTATTATTCAATTATTCCTAATATGTTAGCTTCGCTTCACAATATGTTGGTGCATTGTCCATAGTATTCCTCTCTTTGCAAGTATAGTAGTAGAAGACATTTATGGGTGGTTTGATGCCATCTATTTATTACGTGAGATCCACACGTGGAAATAAAAAAATCACCGCTTAACCCCGTACTCATCGTCATCTAGCCAGTCGTTGCCTCTTCGTCCATCGGCACCACTCACATATTGCCCCATCCTCGCCGTCGCCCAGGTGCTGCGAATTTTGCCGTCCTCGCTGTCGCCCAGGTGCTGCACATTTTGCCGTCCTTGCCGTGCCTAGCCTCATTTCTACTTCGAGCGCTAGGCCACAGCGCCTCTGGCCGCCATGACCAGGAATGCGTTCTCTACTTCTTCTCATTTCTATCCCCTTCCCTTCTTTATACTACCGAAAAGCTATGACGATTTACTACTTAAAAGTCATGCCTAATGTAATTTTGCATTTCATTTAATGCCATTCTCACCTCTATAAAGTACCCCTATATGCTTTATGTCTTTGTTAAGGGCTATGCTGTAAATTGGCAAAGATATTTCTCATCTTCCTTCTCTCCCGTTGACTTGTTTCTTGTGTCTCCCGTTCCCATCTCTCTTCATGATCTCGATCCTCTCTCTGTGACCCTGATCCCTGCTCTATCTCTCGCTGATCAGCAAGGGAACAAGGAATGGGGCCAGCGACAGGTAGCTCGGCGTGGGCAGCGGTTCGGGTGCCAGTGTGTGGCGGCCCTTCCTGCGGTGGCCAACGCGAGCGAGCGGCTCGGCGACCGACAAGCGGCGCTGCGCGGGCAACTTCAGTGCGCGACGGCCAACGCAGGCAGGCGGCTCAGCGAGGTGGAGGTGGATCAGAGCCGTGGCTGTGGGGGAGCTGCAGTAGCAACGACGGCCGTGGAGTTCAATTCAGGAACCACGCCTCCCTCTCCTTCTCCTCCGTCGGATCCGGTTGGCCCCCACTCCCTCTCCCCTGGCTCCTCCTCCCTCTCCCCTAACCAAGGCGGGTGGCGGGCGCAAAGCCGGGTGGCGTGTGGCGGGGCGGCGCAGCCGTGGCGAGCGGACGGCAGCTGGACACAGCGGACAAGACCGAGTTGACTATATCTACCACAATGACCCACATGTCAATGAGATTAAGTTGGACCAAATCAAAAAAGTGAGCAGAAAGCGGTCCACACTTTATAAATAGGTATAGATAAAGAAATGGAGCTTGATTAGTTTTAATAGTACGACTTTATAAATAGGTATAGATAAAGAAATGGAGCTTGATTAGTTTTAATAGTACGCGCCTGCACTACTTATCCGCACACGTGTCGTGTTTTAGAAACCACCGCCCCGGCACACAACCACCGAATTGTCTGATCCACTAGTGCCCGAGGAGCGAGTGGTTCGCTTGCACGGGCACGAGCACGAGCACGAGCCAGGCAGCTGGGCGCATCACGCGTCGCCGCACAAGGGCGGCGTGCCCAGTGAGAGTCTTGTCTTCCAAGGTCGTGTGATTCCGGCATGATTTGCCACTTGCCGATCCAATCGGAGGGCTCCATCTGAAACGACCACGGTTACATGAGGCCAGGGGGCCGGGGCTGGACCGCGTCGCGCGCAACCCTGGCGTGGCGTCGAATCTCTCTCGTAATTTTCAGTCACAGCGAAGGGAAACGAACGGTGAACGTGAAAACTGCTTCCTAGATTCACTGACGATTACAGAGAGAAGAGAAAAGAGTGTGGTTACCTGCTTCTGTTGGTTTGTTCTGCCACGTGCAACGGCTAGGCGTCAGATACGTGCATCCAAGCTGCAGCGTACGGCGATACCGGCACCACCCGTAGAAAAACCACATCGTGCCGTGCCCTGACAAGGTGACAAGGAGGTCACCAGCGCACGTTCAACGCAATGTTAGCCGTAGCATACTAGCCAGCCAGAACAAGTAACACCCATGAAGAATGTTGCGTCGTGGTTGGTAGGCCAGCCAACCCCCACCTCGAAGCACGTGCAGTCCGACCAAGCAGTGGGCGCAGTTTGTTCAACCTCTTGCGTACACGATGAAACTTCTTCTTATCTCTCCTCTCTTCCCATAAAAAAAACTTATCAAATCAGTAAAATGGCTGCTGCCTGTGATTGTAGTTTTGTTGCGTCACGCGAGAACTCCGCGTCCGCGGGGACCTCCGATCTGGCTGGTTGCGTTGGCCTCTGCGGAGGGACGTGGCGGACACGCGGGATGAGGCGTCTCCCGTGGGGCCCGGAGACCAGCGAGAAGAGTTGGTGTGCCCCGCCCGCATGGGCCGCATGGCGGCGCTCTCGCCACCGGCCAGGCCGTGGCGGCGGCGTGGCGCCACGGGCGTGCCTCGTGCTCTGCTTGTTTTGACTACGGCTCTGGTGGCTCTGGACGAAGAAGTGTTCTGATCTGATCCCCAGTAAAGCTACTGGTCTAGTAGGGGAATTTAATACTTGTATACACTCCGTTCGTGCGTGGTGTTGCCGTGAGAGCCGAAACTGTCCCACCCCAAGCGGATGCTTCTTCCCTTCGCATGCTTCGTGTGGCTAGGCGCTGAGGCCGCTGGCCGTGATGGGAACAAGCTACAGGCCGTGCAACGCGACGGGGGCTATTCATGAGCGCCGCGACAATCTCGCGTGTCCAGCTCGTGTGATCAGGATCACGTAGACGCTTGAAGAGGCCAGGCACTGGCGGTTGTACTGAAATTTTTGGCTACTTGGCGCGTCACAATCCCAGGCGATTAAAATAACTGGTAGTGGTAGCTTTCTTGTTTTTCTTCGGAGCAATGTGTTGATAGTAGGACTATTGTAACTCCACATATACACGCTGGATTTTCAAATTAATGTCATTGGTACAAATAATCGTTGCCGCTCCAACACACAGCATGTATGAAGAATTCATCCACAGAATACAAAGTTAGCAACTCAAACAGCCCGCGGAAACATAGCAACCTTGAAGTCACGATACGTGCCGGGCAGTGCAATGATGCGTGGTATCACAGTGGAGT
Organism: Setaria italica; assembly: GCF_000263155.2. Taxonomy (NCBI): domain Eukaryota; kingdom Viridiplantae; phylum Streptophyta; class Magnoliopsida; order Poales; family Poaceae; genus Setaria; species Setaria italica. The sequence continues at coordinate 53,329,000 of NC_028458.1, read as the reverse complement.
GGAGGTCATCCATCTTCCTGTAGTCCTGTTGCGATGGAACGGAGGGAGTATCTTCCTCGTCAGCACCAGGGAGGTGCTGCTTTTTATCAACGACGACCACAGTTACTTGCGATCTATTCATTCATACCTTTCCGGTGAACGTATCTGCACCTAACACTATGGTGCATGGTTGGCAGCGCAATAAGATAACCAAGCATGTGCGGCGCACGATAGAACCAGAGAAGACGGCGGCTCAGGCGTCTTCTTGGCAAACATGACAAGTGAACAATCTAGGAGGCTATCCTATTCTGGATAACACAAGGCTGCGTGCACTTTCTTGTGTGGAACGCTGCATGCAAAGATGACGAGTCAATCATGTCGACACTGTGTGACGGCGACGCGCGCACACCGGCCGGCCCGGCTGACTTCTCGTAGCAGTTAGGGCCCCGCTAGGCCTTTGCGTCAATTCGACCCAATTAAAAAGCCCATACTCGACGTCCGCGCAAGGCCCGGCATAATTTCATCAGCGGACAGGGGCCTAAACCGCAGCAAACACAGGCCTATCACGACGAGTTCGAGCCGGTCCGCTAAATCGGCTAAAGAGGCAAGGCCCAATACCAACCCAATCAATATCATCAGCCCATCTAGAACGAGCGGCTGAGATCTCCTCCCTCCGCGAAACCCTAGTCCCCACACCGCCGCCTCCTTATAAGTTCCTCCCGCCTCTCGCCTCCCAAAACCCTTTGCCCTAATCCACGCCCGCGCCGCCGCCGCCGCCGCCGCAGCCAGCCAGCGCCAAGCCGCCGCTGTCGTCGCCGAAGAAGGGGAGGGAGCCATGGGTCGCGTCCGCACCAAGACCGTGAAGAAGACCTCCAGGCAGGTGATCGAGAAGTACTACTCCCGCATGACCCTCGACTTCCACACCAACAAGAAGGTGCTGGAGGAGGTCTCCATCCTGCCCTCGAAGCGCCTCCGCAACAAGGTGGCCGGCTTCACCACCCACCTGATGCGCCGCATCCAGCGTGGCCCCGTCCGCGGCATCTCGCTCAAGCTCCAGGAGGAGGAGCGCGAGCGCCGCATGGACTTCGTCCCGGAGAAGTCGGCGCTCGAGGTCGACGCGATCCGCGTCGACAAGGAGACCATGGAGATGCTCGCCGCCCTCGGCATGGCCGATCTCCCCGGCGTCGAGCGCCAGCCCGAGAACACCAACGCCCCCGCCTACGGCGGCCGCCAGCAGTTCGGCGGTCCCCGCCGCGACCGCGTCTAGGCGCACGGCTGGGTTGCAGTGGTTGCCTCTTGATCGCGTATCTCCTCTCGTCGTTATCATGCTACTATGTCAAACTTGTTTTAGATCAGTGGTTGCTGTTGTGGCAATTTAGTCTTGAACCTATCTGTTTTGCCCTAAATTCTGAAGTGTTTTGGTCTGCCTGTGATGGATCATGATTTATATTCTCGCGCCAATGAAATCTTAAGCGATTTATAAACTACAGTTAGATGTTGCTACCTTAATGCTCTTTTGTTGCTTGTCTGATTGAATGCTTCGTTATCTGCGTGTGGTACTGTGGTGATTGAAGTCTTAGGTGCTTGTGACATGAAATTCGTAAGTAGGTAGTATTCTGCTATATAAGAAATCCTTTATTTTGTGGATGTATATGTAAGAAATGCTTGATCCGTATCCTACCAATGAAGTCCAATCTGAAACATTTGGATTTGCCATTGCATATTCGCATTAGTTGATAGAGAACACAACCTGTATTCAGCAACTCATTGTGTGGCTTTTCGATTGTTTAAAGATGTTGAATTGTCCATTGCCTTTCGGAATCAGCAGTGCATCCGAACAACAGTACAACACAATTCTGCTTGTGTTAGTGGACTGGCTGCTGCGGTTCTAGGTGCTAGCTGTGAGAGGGACCGGTTATGCCTTTGATCAAGCTCAAATGGCATGCCAGGTTTCCAAGAGATTTAGGAAGGATGAGACAAAGACTTTGCCCTCTCAGCAATTGTTGATTCACAGTTTGTTAATTTCCTTTGTAAGCTTGAGGCTGATATTATTGAAAACACAGGAATGGGGAGGTTGATGTTCGTCTGCACCGTCAGGCTCACCAACTCTTTCCTGCACATCGTCGGCACCTTGCAGCAACTCGACTGCACATCGTCGGCTGCACTTCGAATCCTTGTTCGCTTCAAACTTTCTTCCGATCCGATAGATAATCAACCTTCGTTGTTCTCAGATACGTTTCCGAGTTTCCGTTGGCTGTTTAGAGGTGTTTCCGTTGGCTGATTTAGAGGCCTAATATTGTGCTTGTGGCCTCAAGGCCAATAGTATAAAGCACCACCGAACGTAATCGGTTTTATTCGTACTGCTTCGGATCCTACGAATTATTTTGTTACTTTTGCCTCTTATCATGGCGTCTCCATCGCACAACAATGTAAGTCCCCCTACCTTCTCTCGAATTTTTACCAAGGCTCACCCTCGCATTTGGCTGCAACGTTTTCGAACCGATCAATTACAAAATCCTAACACGCCAAATATAGTTCTTCTTCTTTTGGGGTACACGTCCTCTTCCCCTAATTGTTTCTGTTTTTTTATAATTTTTTTGTACAATGTCCTAATTGTTTGTATAATGCCCTAAATGTTTCTGTTATCTTTTCTTTGCGCCACTAGAAAAACGGAACCGAAGATGACGATAGGCTCAGCGCGCTCCCCGACCATATTCTTGTCGATATCATGCACCGCCTTGACTTGAGAACTCTGATGAGGGCCAGCACCCTCTCGACGCGGCGGAAGCAGCTTCCTTATCTGCTCACAAACCTTTACATTCATGTCGACGGATTCAAACCACGAACAGAGACTTCAGCGACGAGCCAGCTCAACGATCTGGTGGATCTCTACACCGAAACGACAAAGAGGTTGTTGGCTCCCACGGCTGATCGATCCATCAACCTCTTGCGCCTCCGTTTCTACCTGACCGATCCCCACTTGGAATCCATTGGCTCCACGGTGACCAGCGTCCTCGAGCGTGGGAACACCAAGTTCCTCGAGTTCATCGTGGTGACGGAGCTACAGGACCTGCAGGTTCTTCGGCTCTTACCCCTACGCGTTCAGATGTCTTAGAAGCCTCTCTGTTCGGAACATGAGATTCGACGAGCCCGATGTGCCGAATCTGCTGAATTCCTGCGATTCTGGCCGGCCATCCGTTCTGCGGATCGACGCGCCACGGTCTCGGCTGATGGAATTGGTGTTTGAATTCTGCAGCTACGTGCGAATCGAGCTCGTCCGGGTCCCTAAGCTCGTGCATGTGTGTTTACGATACCTGGACGCGTGAAAGCCCTCCGGTTGTTTTCGGCCACGTCCCAAGCCTTCGGGGCGTTGATTTTGGCTGTGCTGCCATGAATTGGCAGCCACCGTTCATGCTGAGCGACTGGCTGTCGGGCACGAGGCTGGAAACTGTCAGATTAGACTTCCAAGATTATATGGTATGAATGCTTGGATTCCTCCTTTTTTAATTTGCCCCTGATTCAATAGGCTGGGCGTCACGGTTGTTCAATTTGTGCCATTTTAATTTTTTGCTGATTGCTTGTTTCAGATTTGGATTAAACCGGAAGACCCCAAGCTGGTCCAACCTGTCTTTGGCAACCTGACGGATTTGTATCTCTCCAACATCTTTGCTGAATGCGACCTTGAGTGGACTGTCTATCTCCTTGAAGCCGCGCCCTTTCTGAAGCATTTCTTCCTCACTGTAAACAGCTCTTCTTTCGCAGCAACATGTAGTTATTCCCCCCACTGCGTAGTACTGGATTTATCAGTTACTTTCTGTGTATGACACGTGGCATTGCTTTTTTTCTTTTACATGTATCCCGCCATGTGTGTGGATGGAATGGCTATGTGCACAATGCGGAGAGGGTCAATGTTGCATGAGAAGCGTCATCTGGTTTCAAGCATTGCAACTTAAAGCTGTTGGACATAGGAGGTTTCGAGATGGACTGCAAAATGGCCGCTTTGCACTTGCCTTTCGTTGTCTCCTTGTCTGCTACCCCAACTCTACGCTTTTCTGCCCATACACTGATACGCGCAAAGCCCGGCAGAATTTGACCCATAAACAGGCCCAAAAGAAACGCAGCGAATACAGGCCCATTACGAGATCTAGCTGCTCGTCCTCAGTTCTCCCTTTCCCAGCCGGCAGCCGCTGAAGCCGCTCCGCCCCTGCGACGCGACGACGCCTGCCAAATCGCCGGCCGCCTCGCGCAAAATGCCACCCAAACCCGGGCCACGGCTCTTCCGATACGTCTCCAAGCCCCGCAAGCCAGCGGCGCCGTCCGCGGCACCCGAGGCCACCTCCACCGCCGCCGCCCCCGCGTCCGATGCCGACGCCGACGCGGTGTACCGCATCGTCACGTCCGCGCCCACGCCGTCCGCGATGGAGTCCGCGCTCGCGGCCTCCGCCGTCCCGCTCACGCCCCCGCTCCTCGACGCCGTCATGCGCCGCTTCCGCTTCGCGCACGGGGACCCACTCCGCGCTCTCTCTCTCCTCTCCCTCGCCGCCGACGCGCCCTCGCCCTTCGCGATCGACACCGCGCTCTACGTGCTCGGCCGGTCCCGCCGGTTCGCGCACATGTGGGACCTCCTCGACTCCACCCGTCGCATCTGCCCGAACGCCGTCTCCCCGCGCACCGCCATGGTCGTCCTCGGCCGCGTCGCCAAGGTCTGCTCCGTCCGCGAGACCGTCGACTCCTTCCGCCGCCTCGCGCGGATGTTCCGGCGCGCCGACACGACCGGCCTCTTCAATGCGCTGCTCCGCACGCTCTGCCAGGAGAAGAGCATGTCCGACGCGCGCAATGTCTACCACGCGCTCAAATACGAGTTCCAGGTGAACCGCCAGACCTTCAACATCCTGCTCTCCGGCTGGAAGTCGGCCGAGGACGCCGAGGCGTTCGTTGCCGAGATGCGGGAGCTTGGGGTGGAGCCCGACCTGGTGACCTATAATAGCTTGATCGATTGCCATTGCAAGAACAAGGACGTGGAGAAGGCCTACAAGCTGCTCGACGAAATGCGGGAGAAGGACATTTCCCCTGATGTGATCACTTACACGAGCCTGATTGGTGGGCTGGGGTTGATTGGCCAACCTGACAAGGCAAAGGACTTGCTGAAGGAGATGCATGAACTCGGGTGCTACCCAGACATCCCTGCATACAACGCTGCAATACGGAACTTTGTTATAGCAAAGAGACTTGGTGATGCGTTTGCCCTGATGGATGAAATGGCCTCAAAGGGACTGAAGCCGAATCCCACGACTTATAACCTTTTCTTCAGGTGCTATTACTGGGCGTACGATATTGGCAGCGCATGGCGGTTGTATGAGCGGATGCGGTCTGAAGGATGCTTCCTAAACACACAATCTTGCATGTTCATCATAAGGCTGTGCCGTCGGCATGGGGAGGTGGCTCAAGCACTTGAGCTGTGGAGTGATATGGTTAGCAATGGGTTTGGATCATTCACCTTGGTATCAGATGTGCTATTTGACTTGCTGTGCGATGAGGGGAAGTTGGAGGATGCGGAGAGGTGCTTCCATCAAATGGTTGAGCTGGGGCAAAAGCCCAGCAATGTTGCATTTAGAAGGATAAAGATACTTATGCAGCTTGCCAAACAGGAAGAATCTATTGCCAGGTTAACTGAAAAGATGGCAAGATTTGGTCGACTGGCACCTGAAGTTTGCCAAAAGCTCCATCACGCAGCTGAAAGCAGGCACAGTAATGGTGATGGAGCTGATATTGATATATTGAGAGCAGATTAGCATATACATTTGGACGATGACGACCATGAATTAGTGATGATAAATTTTGTTTACGAGGTGAATACATTATTGGATTTTCCTTAGTTCTGTACTCTGATGTGTTCCCTGAAAGTTTCAAGCTACAGATTTATCTTGCGCGTCCACACTTGGTCATGTTGCTTTCATAGCTGCTGTCAAGCTAACAATGACACAATTCAGTATATCTTCTATATATGTTCCATATTGTCTATCATAGATCCTCCCCCCCCCCCCCCCCCCCCCAAAAAAAAAATCCATTCCATAGAGGTGCATTCTGGTGTCATACTGATATGCGACGTATTGGAACATGATAATGGGTCTTAATGTGCTGCATGTAGAATTAGATGAATATCTCTTGTGACGTGGAAACAAAGAGCTGCAAGATCTAACCACGTAGGAAAACACTCGGAAAACTTTTCTTAGCATGCGTACTTTTGAGTGAAAGAGGGAGAGAGGCAATCGATAGATGATATTGATCATCTAAGGTGTGTTCTTACACACGTACAAGCACACCATGCACGTCCGTTAGTAACGGGCATCATGGCAGCTGAAAGACTAGGTCAAGATCTAACTGATCGAAGGAACCAATCATGCTACCTTATCCTACAACGCTAACACCCCCCCTTAGCCAGTACATCGGCTGATTTGATGCACAGACTATCTTGGAAATCTTCAAATAGCGCCGTTGGAAGACCCTTCATCATTATATTTGCAAACTGGTGCTTGGTTGGTACACAATGTACAAAATAGCAGGCTATGAGATTTAGCGTAGAGCTGTGCTTAACCGCTATAGCGCCGCTATAGCCCGCTAATTAGTACAACACTATTGTAGCGGCAGTTAGCATCAAACGCTATAGCGCTGCTATAGCCTCACTATAGCCCGCTATTTTGTACATTGTTGGTACATGAAGAACAAGCAGTTGTCCAAGCATTGTCTTCTTGCGAACAAAGTGGATATCGAGTTCCACATGTTTGGTCCTGCGATGGTGCACCGGATTCTCTGTGAGGTATACGGCGGAGACATTGTCGCAGAAGATGATGCTTGCCTTGTCGACGGGTAAGTGCAGCTCACATAGGAGATTACGCAACCAGCAACACTCTGTAGCCGCATTGGCCACACCTCGATACTCGGCTTCGGCACTAGAGTGTGAGATGACGGCTTGCCTCTTGGATGACCATGAGATCAGTGAGTCTCTGACGAAGACGCAGAAACCCGACGTCGAACGTCGTGTGTCCGGGCAGCCGACCCAATCCGTGTCGGTGTACGCTGTCAGCGCCGTGGATGAGGAGCCGCGTAGACGCACGCCATGCCGAGTAGTACCGCAGACGTACCGTAGTATGCGCTTGATCAAGTTCCAGTGGATGTCCCTTGGCGCGTGCATGTGCAGGCACGCCTACTACACGGCGTAGGCCAGCTCCGATCGGGTCAACGTCAGGTATTGCAGGGCTCCGGTGATGCTCCGGTAGAATGTGGCGTCTTCGAATGTCGTCCGCGTACTACTGCTGATGGAGGAAGAAGCCATCGGCAGTGTGCTAGACTTGGATGCCGAGGAAGTAGTGTACGGGGCCGAGGTCCTTCATGGCGAACGAGCTATGAAGTTGATGAATGCTGGACTGTAGAAGTGTTGTCGAGGACATCGTGAGGAGGATATCATCTATGTAAAGCAGTAGCCACGCTGTGTCGTTGCCGTGGTGAAACACGAAGAGCGAGCCCGTGGAGACAAAGCTGAGGCTACGAAGATGCCCAACAAATCGTTGGTACCACGCACGCGGTGCTTGACGGAGGCCGTACAGGGACTTCGTGAGAAGACAGACGTAGTCGAGCTGGCGATCGTCGATGAACCCGGTGGGATGTTGACAATATACACGTTCCTGTAGTTCGTCGTGCAAGAACGCGTTCTTGACATCTAGCTGATGTACCGGCCACCGGTGAGAGGCGACGAGGGTGAGGACGGTTTGAATGGTCGCAAGCTTGATGATGGGAGAGAATGTCTGATTGAAGTCGACGCCGGGGCGTTGGTTGAAACCATGTACCACCCACCGAGCCTTTCGTCGTTCCAATGTACCGTCGGGAAGGAGCTTGTTCTTGAATATCTACTTGCTGGTGATGATGGGCGCATTGCTTGGTCGTGGAACGAGGGTCCACGTGTTGTTCCTATGAAGAGAATCAACTTCTTCTTGCATCGCGTCGCACCATGCTGAATCACGTAGGGCGCACGGACACTGGAGGGCGCAGCGTGATCGTCCACCGTCATGGCAACCTGAGCGTACCGAGGATTGGGCGTGAAGATCCCTGCCCTGACACGCATCATCATGTGGTGTAGAGGCTGTTGCGTAGTCAACGGGCCGTTGTGTAGGTGTTGAGGTGGACGGCACTCCAGACACCATGGGTGACGTTGTGGATGGTGTTGCAGCGGTCGGGTTGCTCACGAGAGCTGCCGACGATGCTGATGGTGTCGCCGACGGTGTTGAGGTGGTGGGCATCATTGGCGCTGGTGAGGTCGTGGACGTCGGCGGCGCCATCGTCGAGGGCGATGTGGTGGTCGCTGGTACCGCAGGTGCTAAGGACGATGTAGCCAGAGTCGCTTGTGCCGCAGGTGCTGAGGACTCTGGTGTCGAGGATGGCCCCTGGGCGATAGGCACATGTGCCCAGTGCGTTGGAATGTGATGTTGACGAGTCGGAGGTGGTGCTGGAATGAGCTCGACGATGGGCGGAGCCGCTGGAGGAGTGGGAGCTGGAGGCGCCGTGGTCCTGCAAGGAAACTGCTGCTCATCGAAGTAGACATGCCGAGACACAATGACACGGCGGGTTGTGGGATTATAGCAGCGATAGCCCTTCGTGTCCGCAGGGTAGCCCAAGAACACGCAAGCGGCAGAGTGTGGCGCGAGCTTGTGTGCAGTAGTGGTGCCCAAGTTTGGGTAGCACAAGCACCCAAATACGTGCAGATGATCGTAGGTGGGAGCGTGCCCATAGAGAAGCTCGTAGGGAGTGGCGTTGTTGCGTGGCTGATAAGGACGGTGGTTCAGCGTGTATGTGGCTGTGGCGAGCAAGTTGGGCCAGAACGTTGAGGGAAGGCCACCGTGGAAGAGGAGTGCGCGGACGCTGTCGTTGAGTGTGCGGAGGACGTGCTCAGCATGGCCGTTCTGCTGCGAAGTGTATGGGCACGTGAGGTGCAGGATGATACCGTGTGTAGAGAGAAACGAGCTTAGGGCGTGGTTATCAAACTCCTTGCCATTGTCAGTTTGAAGGCTACGGATGTTAGCTTTGAATTGTATTTTGACATAAGCATGAAAGCATAGTATAGTGGGCAAAACATCAGACTTGTGCTGTAACGGAAACGTCCAAGCAAAATGAGTATGATCATCGAGAATGACAAGGTAAAATCGATATCCAGAATTGCTTAAAATAGGCAAGGTCCATAGGTCACAGTGAAGCAAATCAAAAGGTGAAGGTGCAACATTATTTGAGCTGGTGAACGGGAGACGCACGTGCTTGCCAAGACGGCAGGCATGGCACGTGTGGTCCTCCGTTCATGAGCAAGAGAAATTGAAATTGCCAAGTAAACTAGAGAGGGAGGCATTGCCCAGATGGCCGAGGCGAGCATGCCAGAGCGCGGATGTGTTGTCGAAATGAAGGTTGTGGTTGGTGTGGTTGCCAGCGCTGGGGCGGAGTGGATAGAGGTCGCCGGCAGAACCACATCGGAGGAGCACCTCCTCGTTTGCAGATCCTTGATAGAGAATCGAAAAGTGTCAAATTCCACATTATTATCATGAGTTAGAGATCTAACTGAGACTAGATTCTTTATCAAAGAGGGGCAAACAACAACATTTTTAAGTTGAATTGGGTTCTTAGGCGTGTGAATGGAGATGTGACCGGTGTGAGTGACAGGAAGAGGTGCGCCATTGCCGACAATAATATGAGAAGAATTGTGAGAGAGCGGACGACTGTGAGGAATACCAGGGTGTGTTGCCACATGAGAAGAGGGGCCGGTGTCGTCGCCGTCGTGTAGTTGTTGGAGTTGAACTGCTGGCCGTGGAGTGCGGTGAGAAGACCGTGCACGACGTTGTTGTCAGGTGGAGCTGATGTGTTGCCAGACACCATCAGGGCATGGGATCCGCTGCCACTACCATCGGGACGGGCGTCAAGAACGCCTGTGGTGCGCCATTGCGGCATGGGCCATGCCTGGACAACGCCTGTCCATGGGTTGTTGGCGTGGTTCCACTGCATCGGCGCCTGTGTTCCTGTCGACGGCGTGGATGTGCCGCGGCCACGGCCGTCGCCCTGCTTGCGCTTCTTCTTCCGGTCGCCGCCACCTTTGGTGGGGGAGTAGCTGTGTGGCGTTGTCGACGTCGAGGACGGCGGCTTAGACGGCGTGCCGATGGGAGTAGTGGAACCGGCAGCGAGAAGAGCCGTGGCTGCCTCCATCTTGTGGGTGCACTCAATGCGCGTTTCCTCCTGGATCAAGTAGGAGCGCACGTAGAGGAAGGTCGGAGGAGGGTTGTTGATGGCGCGGAGGATGCCGATGGCGGAGCTGAACTTGGAGTTGAGGCCACGCAAGGTGTTGACAATGAGAGCTTGATCGCTAATGGGATGGCCGACATCGCCTAGCGTGTCGGCCAACTTCTTGAGCTGGCAGTAGTAATCGGCGATGCTAAGCTCACCTTGATACAGACCGTGGAAGTTCTGTAGCACATAGACGGCGTGCTGCATGGTGTTTTTGAGGAAGAGGTCGTGCACCACCACCTAGAGGGAGTCGGCATTGGAACACCATGTCGCGGATGCCCTTGGAGACGGTGAGGTAGATCTAGGAGATGATGTAGTGGTCGATCTGCGTCCACTCGACATCGTGGAGGTGGAGTTGGGCGTCAACCATGCCGTCGACGTGGTCAATGATGCCGAACTTGTGGAAGGTCAGTTCGAAGAAGGAGCTCTAGGCGGAGTAGTTGGAGTCGATTAGCTCCAGTGTCTCAGGCACATGGGAACGGATGTTCACAAGTTGAACTGTGGAGGTGGCGATCGGCATGGGTGCAGCAACGTGGAAGGGGTTGAGATCGTGGGCACCCACGGTGGAGGCGCCGGAGGAGGAATAAGGGTTGTGAGCCATTGTTGCAGAGAGAGCAGCGGAAGAATATGATCGAAGGTTAAGCTGATACCATGAAAGAGGGAGAGAGGCAATCGACAGATTGTATTGATCATTTCAGGTGTGTTTTATACACGTACAAGCACACCATTCACATCCATCAATAACGGACGTCGTGGTAGCCGAAAGACTAGATCAAGATCTAACTGACCGAAGGAACCGGTCATGCTACACCTTATCCTATTAACATTGAGAACTCATGGTTCTTATGGATCTAGTTGCTCCTGGGGATGTTGAGCGGCGTCTCATCAGTGCCCAGCAGGCATCTCGGGTGGAGGTTGACGTCGCACACGCCGCAGCGGTATCGCCACACGCAGTCGGCGCCGCAGCGCGTGCACTCCTCGGGGCCGCCCACGCTGAGCATCACGAGGTGCTCCGGGTGCAGCGGCGAGACGGCGGCGCCGGGCAGCTGCAAGCAGACGGGGTGCGCGTCGAAGCCGCAGGGCCGGCAACGGTAGTGCATGCCGTGGATGTCCATCTCGCAGATGTCGCAGTGGCGAGGGCTGCCGTCGCCGCCGTCCTCGACGGCCAGCTCGAGGGCTAGCGGGTGCTGGCCGTGGAAGAAGAACCACGCGGTCCCGGGGGCCGTCGCGCAGAGCTCGTGCAGGTCGAAGTCGCACGCGCCGCAGCGGTAGCGGGGGCCGGCGCCCCGGCAGCCGCAGCCGTCGCACGTGAAGCTGCGGCCATTGCCGCCGCTGCTCCCGCCGATGTCGACGAGCACCAGCGGGTGCTCCTTGTGGGCGTCGTACCGGATCGTCTTGGGCATGGCGATTATTGGGTACCCTCTCGCTTCAGTGCGACGACGTGTTCTTGTATATATTTAACTGATGATGGCGAGGTGATTGCTGGCTGTCTGACTCTGCTCCGGGAATCGGAGGAGGTGGAAGACGAGCAGGCTCCGCCCTTTCTGCTGGCCGCGGCGTCTCTTCAGGTCGGGGAACCGATAGGTTGGGTTCATTATTGTTCTTGCTCGTCGAACGACCCGTCGACGCCCCTCGTGCGGTCGTGCCACGGCAGTTTTGCAAGCTCTGGATACGTGCGGGTGAGGCCGACGCAGCAGCATTGCTGTTCATGCACTTCTCCATCTTCTCCGCGGCCTTCATCTCGTTCGTATGGGATGCACGCGGGACACGGCGACGCGTTATCTTGTACGACATGTAGAGTCCGACATGTATCGTATGAGTGTGCACAAATCTGAAGAAGTATTCTAGGTCCCTTTGGAATACAGTATTCTAAAAGCATAGTATGAATAGAAAAGAAAATACAGGAATGGGGGTGCAATAAACTTGCAGTGCTATATGAATTCAAAATGCAGAAAAGTTTCTAAAGTAACCTATGGATGCAACACAGTAAAGACGCGTGAATCCAAAGGGAAGTTCCCATAAAGTCCAGCCTCATGTTACGTTTCCTCCAAATTTCATATAGCTTCATGTTCCATATGAATTTTGAGATATTTTCATAGATAAATTCCTTTGTTCCAAAAATTCACATACGAAATTTTCTCATAGAACTATAATCTTCAAAAAATTTCATAGGAACTAGAACCAGTATTCCTTCGATCGCCTGTGCGATCAGGAATCGGGATTCCCGGCTGGAAAAACTGTAGGACCTCTCCAGAACTTTCGCGTTTCCTATTTGCTTCATGTGGGCCCAACGAGTCAGTGACACCGCTACGTCCCCCGTGTGTGTCATGGTGAACATGGCGCATTGGCGCATTTCGGCCTGCGGATGCCCCGTGCCCGCCATAAGCCCATCCCCAAAATTCAAACCGCATCAAGCTTCCCCGGAACGAACGCCGCCTCATTCGTTCATTCGCCCGGACCAAAACCCCCCAACCCCCAGCGGAGACCCAAGGCGACCGGCGGAACGGATCCGGGCGGCCATCGCCACCGGCAGCAGCGTCAGGAGCCGGAGCCGGAGGTGATGGAGAGCAAGGAGAACGCCGCGCACTCGGCGCCGCCTCTTCGGCGGTCGCAAGGGAAGCGCAAGGCCCTGGTGGAGCTGCCGATCAACGAATGGCGGGACACGGATGGCGGCTCGGCGCCGCGGCCGTCGAAGCGGAGGACGCGGTCGGCGGCGCGGGCGGAGGCCGAGGCGGAGGAGGCGAGGAAGCGGCGGGAGGATGGGGACGCCGCGCGCGGGGCCAGTGTGGCCCGCCTTCTGGACCCGAAGCGGCAGGACGCAGGCGCCGCGCAGGCGGCCGTTGCGCCGTACCACGCGGACATCGACCGGTACCTCCGGTCGTTGGAGGTGAGGGTTTCTCGACTAGTACCTTTTGTTCCCCCTGAGACCGGGGAGCTTGCGCGTGGGCGTATTTGTCGGTTTGATACTTTGATTTGATTGGGCAATATGTGATTTTAATTTCATTGGAGTGAAATGTTCATTTTGTCTAGTTTTAGGCTTTAGCTGCTGCTGGCTAGGTAAGTGGTTAACTAGGATTGCTAATGCAGCTATGATAAGTGTCCCAGACTGGACTCTGGAGTGTAGGTCGACAGGTTGTGGCTTCACAAAAGAAAATGACTCTTTGGAGCTAAATTCCATTATCTTGGCTTATGTTTCAGCCCACCTACAGTTTGTGACTGCTTCAGGACCCGTGTCATCTTAATTTACTGAACTTACTAGCACTGTTTTGAACAAAATGCAAGAGATTTTGTCCTTTGATCAATTGAGATGCGGAATTTTAGCCATTTAGGTGTGACTCTCTTATTTTGTTGAGATTGTTAGGTTGAACCATTGAGGAGGCCAAGTCCTGACTATTTTCAGAAGATCCAGAAAGCCATCTCCCCCAAAATGAGGGCTGTCCTTGTGGACTGGTTGGTAGAAGTGGCTGATGAATTCAAGCTTCAGGCAGAAACTCTTTACCTTGCAGTTTCATATGTTGACCGCTTCCTCACAATGAATGTCGTTACTCGGGACAAGCTGCAACTGCTGGGTGTCACTGCATTGCTCCTTGCTGCGTACGGGACTAAACTGTTTGTTTACCCTTTTTGTTTATCATGTAAAACTATTCTCTGAGCTGCATATTTGGAATGGTGCAGCAAATATGAAGAAATTGAGTCTTCTAAGATGAAGGTGAACAGATACACAGACATTACGGATAACACCTACACCAAACAGCAAGTAGCCTCTCTTCTGCTGAATTTTCCATTTCTTAGTTAGTTCCCCTGGGCCATGGATCATAGGCACACATTTTTGTTTTATGTGCAATAAAGGTGGTGAAGATGGAGGCTGACTTACTGAAATCTCTTAACTTTGAGATTGGGGGTCCCACTGTAACCACATTTCTACGGTATGTCTTCTCCATTTTTTTGACTTAGAACGAGCTTCACATTTCACATAACTTCCCCTGGTAATGTAAAAGGGTCGACATATGTGAATTGTGTTGCATAAATCTTGTGATAATCCTATTATTGCCTTACTGTGCTAACAAATTTCAGAGTCTAATACTTGACAACTATCTGTTGTAGGCGATTCATAGCTTCATGTCGTGGAGGCAATGTAAGTGTACTTTTGGAGTATCCACTTGTACTTTCCTATATATTCTTTTGTTAATCTATTTTTTCCCTTGAAAGTTCAGTGCACAAGCAGCGAAAAACTGGAGTCCATGTGTAGCTATCTCGCAGAATTGAGCTTGCTGGACTATGACTGCATAAGCTATCTACCATCAGTACTTGCTGCTGCCTGTCTGTTTGTAGCCAGGTTCACAATCCGCCCAAGGACTCATCCTTGGGTAAGAAAACATGGCCTTTATTGTCAAGTGTATCTAAGCTGCATACTTTTCTGACATTAGTTTGTACACCTCTTTTTTCTGACTTTATTGTGCGTGATTTTCCAGAACTTGACGCTTCAACGTAACACGGGATATAAAGCCTTTGATCTGCAGAAATCCATTTTCATCATACATGAACTGCAGTTGAGCATCCGGTGCCCGGACCAGAAAGCAATCAGAGAGAAGTACGAGGACACCAAGGTACATCCATTATCTCAATTTTGTTGTTGTTTTCTGCGTGCTGTATTCTGTTAAAATTTGTCTGCTTAAACATGTTTACAGTTCGGGTGTGTGTCGACAATGGTATCACCACAAGAAATTCCTGCATCTTTCTTTGAAGACTGCAATAAGTGAAGCCTGAAGACTGGAGAATGTTTTTGGAGTAACTCTGCAGGCGATGCTGAAAATATTTTGGTCATAGGATAATTTAAATCGGTCAAGAAATGTGTCATTCCCAACTTTGTAAATAGCTGCTACTGGTCTTACCGTTCCCGTCCCATTGGCAATACGCATTGGTATTTTGGTACGCAATTGAAGCGCTTGTGTACAGAGGTTAGCACTACAACCAAATCAGTAGCATTGTCTGCACATTTCACTGAATTAATGCTCTGAAAGCACTGACGAACCGTGTGGCATATATGTTATCTGAAAGGCAGTGAACGTAGAGAAGCGCATTGGATAATGTAATTATGCGCCCACCTGAAGATACAATTGGCCTAAGTGCTATTTTGCATTAGCTTAGTAAGAATGAAAATAAATGGTGTTGCAAACTCGGAAGTACAACATGCAGGCAAACAACTGACTTTCAAAAGCAAAGTGTCCATTGAATCATTTTCAACAAAAATGGCGTCACCTGATGACTAGGATATCCAAACTCCAAAGGACAACAAGCAGGTGAACAACTGACATTTGATGGTAAAGTGTTCATTCTCGACAAAAATGGCGTCACTGTTTGTACATTTTCTACATCACCACACTAGCCAACCTAACAAGTCATGAAGATTGTGCCGTATCACGCTGCAAGAAGGGTACAAATACAGACTAATAATAATCTCAATCTAACGGAAGCTTATGTGGTGAGAACAAATAAACAGA
Source organism: Setaria italica (assembly GCF_000263155.2). Lineage (NCBI taxonomy): Eukaryota > Viridiplantae > Streptophyta > Magnoliopsida > Poales > Poaceae > Setaria > Setaria italica. The sequence goes on along the minus strand of NC_028458.1, from coordinate 53,313,206 downwards.
AACTACGTGATTGGTATTCAGACCTTATTTGGAATAAACAGAAAAAAAATGGTGCCCGTTATAGGATGATCTCCTCTTGGACACTGACATTGAGAGTTTTGTTTGGGAGCACAATGCTGTTAACTACAACTACTTCATCTTCAACATCAACGGCTTCACCTGCGTTAATATAGGATGTCAATTCCAGAAACGAAATGATTACCAAGATTTCTGTGTGAAAGCAACAGTAAATTGTCCAGTTTGGGTCTTACCAAGAATAGTAATACCAAGTTTGGCATTGTGATCACCTTCACCCTGAATTCAGAACAGAAGTTATATTTACATTAAGCCAACTGATGTTATCTTGACAAATTGTTCTAAGGTAAAGTTATTAAGATTTATAGAAAATGAGGATTCATTAAATTTGAAACTGGATAAAAATGAATGATAAAGAGAAAAGCTTGCCTGTACACGTGACCATTTTCCAATGGATGACTTCCACCCCACAATTGAATGTATAACAACTGCATTCTCCTGATACACAAACAAAAAAGAAAGAAAGAAAACAACTATGAGATAATTCCTAAATATGGTTTACCACTTGGCACAGAGAAAAAGAAAACTAACCATAATTTCAACATCATCCAGAATTATGCAATTGATAAGCCTGGCACCAGCTCCAACACGCGCATTTGCTGATATAGAGACATTGGGACCGATCTGTTTACAGAGTTACAGGGTTAGCTACATTTCGTCTCTTGAATACATTCCTATTAAAAAGTTTAAGCATTTCAGTATCAGTCAACAACAACCAATTGAACATGATCTATGACAATCTGAACAAAATAGGTAGATGAAACGGACATTACCTTTGAAGTAGGATGAACCTTGGCTGATGGATGGATGTACACATCGCCTACAATAGTGGCAGTCCTTATGCCATCTCCTGAAGCTAAAAGATGAGGAGAGGTACGGCGGAACTGAGAAAGATATAACCCAGAGCATCTCAAAGACATCCTACTCAAGATGAAGCAATGGTTAGTCAGAAATTCCAATATAAAGAAAAGCAGGATAAAAAAATATCTGTATACCCTGGGGTCTTGATCTGTTCCCAAAAATCGAGTGTCTGGTATGTGTACAGCTCCTTCTTTCCCGCTAGAGGGGATAAAATATCTTGATCTAACCTAACAAAGTCTGCTGGAAGTGCCCTGTTGGCATTAAACTTATAAGATGGTTTACACAACAATAAATACTTTGTAATTGAATTTATGGCAGTGCTATCAACTACAAGTTTTTAATGAACCACAACAAAAATGGAGAAGCCAAAGGTAATAACTGTATGCCAAACAAGTTTTGTAATAAGAATATGTGCATAAACATGAATAGAAGAATATATCACAAACACATACTTGGTTGCTGATTGAAGAGCTTCAAAGCTAGATACACGGCGCAAGTTTGCTGAAATGTAGCAATTTAAGGGATTAAGCTTTATGGTGGAAATATAAAGTGTCAATCAAGGGAACTAAGAAGACCAAGTTAGAATATCTACTACAAGCAGCACATTTTAGAACATCCGTGTTAGAACTAACAATTAAAAATATCAATATAGGTGAAGAAAATAATACTTTTTCCATGTGACTTGCAACAAAAATAAAGATGGTATTTTACATCTACTCATCTACTTCTTTAAGATATGTTAGCATTTGAAGACATATAATAAACAAGAATGTTCTGTTTAAACAATAACATACATTTCCAATGGAAGAAGCCATAATAGATAACAGCAGACAATACCTCTGTCTTTCTTCTGTTTTAAGACATCCTCAATGGCGCTAAAGATATTGGGAGTAAATATATATACTCCACAATTTATGAGATCACTCACCTACAGATAGATAAACTGCATCAGTGCCATCAGCTATGCTAATTATTCATTGAGAACCATTACTTGTGAATAGTTGCGATTGATTTAAATCCAAATATGGCATGCAAAGTCTCAACTAAAAATATAGAGGAGCAAATTAAACAACAAAGAGCAGAACTGCACTCACAAAAGTCTCTGGCTTTTCTGTATAGTGCAGAAGTTCATTTGTTTCAGGATCAGCTACCAACTCGCCAAACTGGTTTGCTGACTCTGCAGATACCTGATTTAATGTGTAAGCATATACTATTACAAGTGGGATGATATTAGGAGTAACAAATATGCATGAGAAAGACCAGATTAATCTGCAATGTTTCAGAATAGTATTATCGTACCTTGTTGACTAGTAAAGTACCCATTCCTCCATACTTTTTATGGGCCTCTGCAATGGCGAGAACAGTGAAACATTTAGCTGTTGGTATCCAATAAAGACCAACACTGCAGAAGTTATGCAGATGGTCCATCTTATCAATGAACAGAATTATAGATGGAACATCAATATAAGTTCACAAGTTATTGTGCAGCTATACAGAAAGGTATTAGTTCACAAAAATTCAGAAGCTAAGATATCTGTTTCGTATTCTGAGTTATGTCCGAGATAGATATTCATGAATTCGGATGAATGAAAATGGAAAGTCTACCCTGTTGTGAAAAAGAATTTATTATCCAATGGTTAATTGAATATGCGCAACTAAAGTAAGTTTAAAACACGCTCAACTAAATTGAATACCAGACTTATTAACTATTGTTCCCATAATGACCGATCATTTTGTCATCATATATGCTCTATACGAACAATACTTTAAAATTAAGTAGTGAGACATACAACTGCCATACCACAAGATTGAACAGCGCGTAATCTACAGTAGGTACATCAGAGGCGATTGCATCACTTTAAGTATGTAACCAATGATTATGTCAAAAATAAGCTAGCAGTGAGAAGCCCCACGGTTCAGCTTTATTCAACACTAACCCACTACACCTCCTACCACTTGCTCACACTACACTCCATCAGGGGCACAAGAACAGTTTCAGACATGACCTTGATGACAACTGGATTCAGTAATAGTTCTGAACAGCAAAGCTCAAGCTCATGATATTCAATTATTACACTAGCCATGCTTGTGGTTAGAGGAACGCGTCTAAGATCATGAAACATCATCACCAAACTGATAATGCGAACCAACATGATAAAATGCTGGGAGAGTATACTTCAGTTACTTGGCAACTTACCCAGCATGTCGGGCAGGGGGAAGCTAGAACAGACGTCGCAGTTCAGCAAAACTATGTGTGACTGCAAAACCACCAGAAAAAAAAACTAAGCTTTAGAGGATGAAGAATTCTTGATCAACCCAACTTAACAATGTAATACAAAATCCCAGCAACTGCATATGTTCTGAATCGGCAAACAATACCCTAGAAAATAAATCTAAATATCTAATCCAATTTCACAATTCAAGCTGACAATCGAGCTAGATCAATAAGGCATTACCGGACTGTCTTCCATGATGTAATCCCTAAAGCTGTAGAGCCCTCCAGCAGACCCATGCGGCTTATCCTCTCTTAGGTACCTAGAATTGACAACACGCTCTCAATGGCACTGCTCTCAAATCTCCAATCGCGCACAAGCCAACCCACCGGAAGCAAACAGCTAGCAGGGCACGAAACAAACCTGACGGGGATCCTGAGCTCGTTGGAGATAGACGAGACATAGAGCTTGAATTCCCGCTCCTCGTGGAATCCGATGAGGTATATCTGCGCCAGGTTGGGGATCTGCACAGCATCGGTATCCAAAAGCTCATCTCTCATAAAAAAAACCGCGCGCACAGCAACACACGAACGCACCACGATTCCACAGAGGAGGAGGGGACGAAGGAATTGGCGGCGGCTTACCCGGCGGCAGGCGGAGATGGGGTGGTGCACCATGGGCTGTCCGGCGAGCGGGAAGAGCGGCTTGGGCACGTTCAGCGACAGCGGCCGGAACCGCGTCCCTGCACCAGACAAAGCGGCACCAGGGCCGCCAATCCATCAGGCAAGCGAGTTCGCGCGGCGCGCAGCGAGGTGAGGGGTTTGTCTCCCAGTGGGCGCGCAGATCTAGCAGCTGTACTGACCTTTGGTGGGGCCGCCAACCATGATGACGGCGACGACGCGTTGCTCGGAGCCCGCCATGGCTGCTCTTCCTCGGCGGAGCGGGAGCGGGGGGACGGATGGGGAGAGAGAGGAGGGGGGCGCGCGGGCGAGGGCGTGGCGAGATTTATGGCGACGGGATTTGGAGCGAGGGGAGCGTGGACCGCGGGTTCTCTAGCCGAGGCGATGGCGATCAGACGACGAGGAGGTGGGCAGCGAGGCGGGAGGGAGGGCAGCGGTGTCGTGTGTGTTGGTGGGCGGAGCAGAGCGGAGGCGGGCGATTTCCGGGCGCAGCTGCTGTTCTGACTTGGGCCGGTGGGATCCGTGCCGCGCCGGGGTGCGGGCGCGGGGTTGGACGGGCGCGGATACCGGTGGCCGACGGCGAGAGGAAGCTTCTTCTCTGGGTGGCGAGGCGTCAGGCGGTCAGGCCTCAGGCGTGGCATGTACGTCCGGATCTTGAGCTTTTCGTCGGGGAACGGAGCGGGTAACTGAGGTTGCACGGAATATCCCGGGTGGAGTTTGCGAGGATACCGGCAGGGTGTACTGGGTTAGAGTTGGGCGAGATCTGGAAAAATGCCATTGTCCTGCTGGATGGGTACGAGTTAAGCGAGGAATTTCTGCGACATCGTAGAACTGCGATCATCCAGTACCGCTTATTTTGACGTGTTATAAAGAATCTCACACTTATACTAGGCGTAGATTCATTTATATAGTAGCTAAGGCCCTTTGAAATTTTGTTCGAGCAACTTGTTGAACTCACCGAGGTTAGTGACGCCACCCTGATAGAGTTCCAACCTAAAGATTCTTGTCTCAGTACAGATTATAGAGTCTATGGTTCTTCTCGCAAATAACCTTTGAGATTTGAGTAGGTTAGCATTACTTTTTCATTTTGAAGGTGCCATGCTGTGTTCTTTCTATTAGGAATTATTAATAGATATATAATTAGTGAGATGATTGCAACCACTGCCTCTTGATGATTGCAACTTCCATCTACGTGCCAATGATCTAAGGAGGGGCGATCGAACCCCCGCGATTGTGTGCCTAATCGAACAGAATCTCATTATTTTTTAAATCCGCTCATGCAAATTAAACAAAACACTTTTTTTAATAAGAATTTCCAACCCTCACTCCCTCAGCCTTCATCTGCTCACCCCAGGATGTAGGACACGGGTTTTCAAAAAATCTTATCAAACAACCAAACGCGCAACATTTGTCATCCTGCGAAAAAAAGGCGCTTAAACCTCAAGCTACCTTGCCACAAGCTGTGACAGCATCCAGGAACTTGCTAGGATCACCAAACCCGATCAAGAACGGAAAACGCGATGGCTCCGCCTTCGGTCTCAGACGCGCATATGCTCAGGCTCATGCCAGAGCAGCGGCGAGTGCGGTGAAAATCGTCGGACAAGGAGAGCCAGAAGCGGATGCTGCCAGCTTGCGCCACCGACACTACAAGACAACAGGCGCAGCCGTCGGCTGCAGGCTGCATGTCAGCAGGTGCGCGTGGCGTGGAGGTGTGCGGCACTGGCAGCATGGTCCGTCCGGTACGGTGCGGTCGCTCAGTGGATGCAGGTCGTCCACGGGAACGAGGCACCGAGGCTGACGCGGCCCGCGAGAGACGGCAGGACGTGAACCCGACCGTGATGCGGCTTGCGACCTGCACGGCCCGCAGCCGCGATCGCCCGGGTGTGCGGCGGCGGCCGAGTGCACGGCGTTCGGCGGAGCTCGGGCAGGTTCGGCCCGGCACCGCGGCCGTCAGAGTCAGACAGGCAGGGGCTGTACGAGAGCGTACAGAACGAGGCCCAATGCTGTCGCTGCTGCGTTGTGATGGCCACCGGCCTCCGGTGGGATCGGCACGTCGAGCGTTCGCGCTACTGCCAACGGGAAAGAAATTGCCACTCGAATAGTCTAATACTCTAATCTCAACAAAAAAAACACAGAGATCCGAAAATGATTCAGTAATTTATTGGACATCACCACTCAGAACGCAGCATTTACTCGCATTTATCAAGATTTCCTACCATTCCCGGATGGAACGTAACGTTGAAAACTTGAAATTCAAAACTCAAATTGAAAAGGAATATCCACGACTATACATTGCCAACTCACCGAATCCATATATTTACCCGCATTCATCCCGATTTCCTACCATTTACGACGATCTGATCTGAACGTTGGACTTCAAATTCAAACCGTGAGAAAAAAAAAAGGGGAAACGATTGGTCAAAGCAAACGAAACGAGCATCGAAGCCTCGCCACCACCCGATCTGATAATGAGTAGAGTTGGAGCCACCAACCGATCGATAATGGCTCTGGCCGTTTCGTTGTCGATTGCCATCGCATCGCACTTCCCTTTCTTGAAGCCACCGCAATACCCGAACAAATCCTCAATTACAAGGACGCGTCACCGAAGCCACGCCACCGCTTTTAAATCCCCGCAGGCCGCAGCCCAGTACCGAACGGATCGAGCTCCCCATTCCCCCCGCCTCCGTCCATACCCATCCCTCCCTAGGGTTTTCAGCTTCCAGAAGCTTCCACGCCAATGGCCACCGACGAGCTCGCCGCCGCGCCGGCCCCGGCCCCCTCGGCCCCCGGCGACCAGTCCGCCGCCGCGTTCTCGTTCAGCATCTGGCCGCCGACGCAGCGCACGCGGGACGCCGTGGTGCGGCGCCTGGTGGAGACGCTCGCGGGGGACACCATCCTCTGCAAGCGCTACGGCGCCGTGCCGGCCGCCGACGCCGAGCCCGCGGCGCGCGCCATCGAGGCCGAGGCCTTCGACGCCGCGGCCGCCACAGGCGGGGCCGCCGCATCCGTGGAGGAGGGGATCGAGGCGCTGCAGTTCTACTCCAAGGAGGTCAGCCGCCGCCTCCTCGACTTCGTCAAGTCCCGCGCCGCGGACGCCAAGGCAGAGGCGCCGTCGGAGGAGGCCGCCCCCGCCGCGGCTGAGGGCGAGGCGGCGTGAGCGCTGCCCCGGGCAGCCATTGCGTTTTCTATTTTTCCTGCATCTGGAATTGGTGTGAAGGCTGATGTAGCCTGTGGCTTTGGTCTGCATCTATGCAGTTCCTGTCCTTCGATCGATGAATAGCTTTCTTTAGTGCGTGCTGTGTTTTACCTGCAATTTGTGTCTCTGAGCAAGGATTATGTTCCGTTCGTCTGCTGTGATGCGTGTCAAGATACACCCGGGATATCTGTCCCTAAGATTTGCAGATCAATGCAGCATTGGTCTCTATCTGCTAGCCTCGAGCAATGCCCTGAGGCCGAACGGGTCTGAATTACCAAGCGCGTTTACAGCCACATTTTCGTTCTGAACTCTGATCGTTGAGTTTGAAATGTAATCGTGTAGTCCAGTAGGAATCAGGTGCAAAATCAACCTGGCAGTGGCATCTATGGATTATTATTGATTGCAATTTGTCTGCCTGACACCACTACCCGTTGAAGTGTGGCCTCGCTGCTGTATCTATCTTCGTTCAAGCTGAATGGCTGGATTATATGTATGAATTCAAAGAGCATTTGCTGGGGCTTCCGGAATGCTGAACATAAAGATGCGTGGGACAACTATTCCATGCTGATGAGATGATGTAAAACACCCCTATTCTGTCAAATATTCGGGCAGCTATTGGACTTCTGAAATATTCCAGCAGCATAACCTACCAAATAATGAGCCTGTGCTTTATGCAATCAAGAAATTGTGACATTAGATCTTCTCATGGCAGGTTGCAGGTTCATTCTGGAGATTTGGTCCATCATTGGCTCACGAGGTTGCGGTTGCTATGTTATAGATTAACAGTAGGAAACAATTGAACATAGAACAAAACGTGTTTATGGTCCTCTAGCTGTCCTATTGGCAATTATTGCTGTTCTTTTCAAAAAAGGGATGAACATGCATTTTTGTAAAATAGGTGGTTTTTTGTTACCTTACTGCTTACTGCAAATAGGTACCTTTTTTGTTGCCTTACTCCTTACTGCTTAGGTCCTAGTTCAAGTCTTAATTCCAAGCTTTCGCTTTAGGTTGCTTCTAGTCATTTTATGACACTAGCTTATTTTTAATGAAATATACGCATCCTCGCATTCTCAAATAAAAGAATTCAAAGAGCATTAAGCACGCCTCACTCAACTCACTGCTATTGTTGCCACATCAGACTGTCAGTACAGATACGATAGTGTTCTCAAACAGAGTTCTCTCAGTCTCACTGCGGCCTAGCCACCCTGCATTACTGAACTAACAACCGGGACCATTGAAGTCTGGCTCTCAACTTTTCACTCATCTTCAAGATTAATGCCGGAGGACCCTGTATCCAAATAAACCGTACATGAGACTGATTCGGAGATGTGCCAGGTCGGAGGTTGGAGAAATTAACATTTTTTTTTGAAAAGTAACTATAACAAACCTCAATTGAAAGCCAAACTTTGTAATGATCGAAAGTGGAAAGTTTAGGTGGAGAAACTCACATTTGTAGTCCATCCATCCGACAGCTTCGTTTTCCAAGTCGAAGACGACAAGCTTATTTGAAAAGGCCATATCTAAAAAGAAGGTTTAGTGTCATTAGATTCAAAAAAATGGATATGGAGCAAACAAGGAACGATATAGTGACAAATAGTGCCGACCCTCCTAGAATCACCATGTCTCTTAAATTAACAGGTTGAGATCTTCCATTTCGCAGCCCCACAAAGTACCAATCACTCTGTCCGGAATAAAATGCAATCTTAACCATATAATGACTAGTTACATCAAGGTGCAATATTACCGAAGCTAGGAAAAAAAGATGTTACCCCATTATTTAAAAGGTAATCGTGTGGATAAATGTTCAATGCAAGGCCGCCTTCAAAATGTAAGGTGATTTCAGGAAACACATCATCCACTCTACAGAAAGATTACAAAAAATCAGAATTCTAGAACTACAGCATGCTAGCATAAATTAACTAAAAGCGTTGCATACCTTCCATAATGTTTGATATAAAGAAGGTTCTGGATGTCATAGAAAAGGGTGCCTTGGTGTTTATCAAAAATCTGCAAGGTCAAAAAGAAATCGATCAGGACATTTCTTTTCAGCATGAAGATTGATGCAAAAGTATTCTTTTTTACCTCAATCATCATGGCATTGTAAACCTTCTCCGGCAGATACGTCAATGTCGTCCCGATGTCAATGGCAACACTTTTCCCTTCGCCATAATAAGTATTTCTGGGCAGGTCTAGTGTAGTGCCAGCAACTGATACTGATTTCATATTCACAACGTAGTGTAGCCTACATGTATTTTTTTCAAAAAGGATGAATCACTTCTGAAACAGTAGTACATGCTAACCAAAGATGTTAGTCAAAATCCTAACTGTGGCCCCTAACTGATGTAGAAATCAAAATCCATCCTAAACGCCAGTCACTAAACTATGTCAACCCTATACTCAAGATGAGTAGATGACATACCTGTTGGACACCAAGCTGGTCTTCAGAATTGCGGGACACACTATATTTCCAGTCGCAACAACCCCAGCACCATAGGAAGTGTCCAAACAAAGGGCAAAATCTGAGGCTTGCTTCCCCAGTTGCTGCCAGCTGAACACGGAACAACATTAGTAGTGGTAATTAGACCTAACTAACACCGACAGCAGCAGAAACGAAAAACTAGAACGCTAAAGCTGTTCAGCCATCCACACTACTACACTGCCTATCAGATCGAACCAGTTGTGCAAGAACCTCTACAGATGGTAGCATCAATACCAGTTCAACAGTTGGGGCAAGGTTCAAACCGGTACTAATGCTACGTATTGTTGAAGCCACAAACCGTACTAATTATAATGTCAAAAGCATAAAACAGTACTTGTTCTAGCCACCAACCGGTAGTGTAGTTTAGGCTATCACAACTGCGTACTGGCTGATGTCACAAATATATTGTGTGGTTACTCCTCAGGCCATCAGTAAGATCAAACATTTTGTTAGAACAACTGCAGTGTTTATATTAAAAAATAGTAACCAGCATGCCTATACATCTAGAAGTAGTTACAACACATAGATACATAGCACGGCAGTTCTAGTTAGTTGCATCGTCAACAACGACATATATTGTTGTGGTAATCCTATTTTGAAATTTGTTTTCACAGATCAGTTGGTAACTTAACAAGTATCACCGTTGCCACATTTCTTACTCTTTAGTTCATATCACATCCATTTCTAACTTATATCTTGACGAGATATCATAAAGCTAGTACAACACAATCAAATTATGGCAATCTCTCCACAATGCTGCCAACACTCGGAGCAACGCCCTGTACTCAAATAGGTACTCCATCCGTCCCAGAATTTAGCTACATTTAGATTTTTTTCAAGTCAAACATTTTCAACTTTGACTGCGAATAGAGAAATAATCAAAGAGACTAATAGCATAAAAATTATGTTAGTAGATTTATCATGAAACCAACTATTATAATATGAAATCTTTTTTATTTGAAATAAATTATTTTTAGAGGTATTATTGGTCAAAGTTAAAAAGATTTGACTTTTGAAAAAGCTAAACGTAGCTATATTTTGGGACGGAAGGGAGTAAGATTCTAAATATCTAAAGCAAGCTTCAAGAAACTGCTAGAGTTTTAGCCAAAGCTTCTCTACGAGGTTGTATTGATTGGTTGAAAGGCGGTTCCATTCTACTAATTTTTTCAGTAGCGTTTATTAAGTACATCAAGCCATACAATTTCTGCTACAGCAGGATGGAGAGAGCTATACCCCACTGATGTCCTCGCGGGGACAGGAGTCGCGGGTGACGCAGTTCACCAGGGCGCTGCCGCTGCCGGTGTCCACCTCCATGCCGTATGCCTTCGGCGGCTTCCCAATTGTGAGCTCAGCGAAGTACAGACTGCAACGCCGCATCCCAGAGATCAGATTACCACACCCATGGAAGTGCCCTAGATAGCCGTACCAAAAATTCGGCGTGCACGTGGGGTTTTTACTTTACCCAGTTTCTGTTGCCGGGCTGCCGCCGAGTGGGAAATTTGTGCCGGGAGAGAGGCGGCGACCTTGGCGACGGGCATCGTGCTCCAGGTGCTCCGCGTAATGGCAACCTCCCCCGCCACAGTGGAGCGGTAACTTGCGGCGTACCTCGATGACGGCGCCGGCAGCCGCTGCGTGGTTGAAGGCGAGAACCGACGAGATCGCGAGGAGGAGGAGGAGCTGGGTGCGTGAGGAAACCCCCATGGGTCAGGCTGGCTTCAACGCCGCACGCCGGTGAGGTGAGCTGGTGAGGTGAAGATAGGGGAAAGGAGGGGGATTCGAGGCGAGGCAGAGGTGATCAGGCGAGGGCAGACGGGGTTGCCCGACTTGGTAGAGCAACTGAGCAGGGGGGAAAGGAGCGGGACAGAGAGACTCCGGGAATGGTGCAAGAAACCTTTACCTTTGGCCGTTGTGCCAGTACAATGACTTGTAAATTTTGAATTTTTTTCAATTGAAACGCAAATCTTTTATGCTTATAAAAAAAACTAGAGTACCCTTGTACCAACGGGCGCAAAAGATCAAAAGAACTTTACTGGCTTACTACTGATCTTTCTTGCACCATTTGCAATTATATCCCATCTTTGATCTTTAACTACACGTTTAACATCTTTCTTTTTTCAACTTTTGCATTGCATCGTTTGACTATGCTTTTGTTGTTTTAGTTTTACCAATTTTTCTGTCAAAGTAGGCAAAATAAGGGGCAACAGTGCATTGACTTCGTCGAAGCAGGGGCAGTAACGCAAAGTAAAAAAAAAAATAGAGGCAAATGTGTAGTTGGAGGTCAAAGTGAGGGCAAATATGCAGTTTTCTCATCCTTCCTTTCATATTAACCTACAACAACCTTCTAGGTGGTTTCTGGAATATGTGGTGCATTTTACTACCCTCACTATTTGTTATATCATAAAAGATTACCAAAATGTTTTTTAATAATTAAGTCATACATGTTTTTATAACATCGGATCTCAAAACATAAAGTGTACTTATGATAAAATGGAAAAAATAACAATTGTACTATACAATGAATTCACAATTTGAATGTTAGGGGAAGTAAAATGTTGATATTCTGTATATGGGATTAATCTAACAAAGTGCTTTGTACATAGTAGTAAAATAAACATTTTTTCTTATAAATCGTGAATGTTGAGCCAATGGCTTGAACACAACTGTTTTTTACTAATGAAATCAATGAAAATGAACATCGGTGTTCTTATAAAATGCACAATCGTGAATGCTGGACCAAATGAAATCAATGGCTTCAACACAACTATTTCTTGTAAAATGTTCAACCAACTATTCTAGAATGTTGACCTAGATTTTTTTAAATTTTAATAGATTTTTAAAGTAATAAAATTTTAATGTATCATCTCAACATTTGGAATTTAAAATTTCAGCATTTTGAGACTGCAATTTCAACATTTTTAACATGAAACGCTGGACATATGTTAATTATTGTTGAAATATCTTCCACAAAATGCTAAGTAAACATTCCAAATTGTCGAAAGGCATATATATTTATATATATGAATTAATTAATTATTATAATTATTAAAAGAACGGGATGGAATAAAAAGGAAGAAGTGAAAGAAAGAAGAAGACGGAAATTTTTTTTGAGAGGAGGACGAAAAAGAAATTAAGCAGGCCTCGCGCGCTAGCCAAACCTGAACGCGGGCCGTGGGCCTGTCCCGTACTCCCGTCCGCCGGGCGCTCTCTCTCTCTCTCTCTCTCTCTCTCTCTCTCTCTCTCTCTCTCTCTCTCTCTCTTCTCTCTCCCACGCTGCCACGCACGCCTTCTCTCTCTCTCGGTCTCGGCCTTCCTTTCCTAGCGGCGACGACAGGGCGAGTGGCGCCGCCCGCCAGTTCTTCGTCGGGCGCTTTGCCGGCGACGAGCATCCGACAAGGGTATGCCCGCCCATTCCCCTCCCTTCCCTTCCTGCTGCTCGAAATCGAACACCCAAACCCCTAACGTATGGTATTTGTATTCGGATCTGACCATGATTTTACCTACTATAAATTCTATGTTCTTGCAAAAATTATTGGCGATTAGCCCCGTGCCTTACCCTTAAAACATGATCTTCTTCTTCCTAGTGCCTATTGACTCGGGCAGGGATCAAGCCTAGTGCCTATTGACTCGGGCAGGGATCGGATCTTCTTCTGAGCTCCGACTCTGAAGCTCTGTTAGTACTTCATATTCGGTTCTATCTCTGTTTGCACAAACTATGCCTAATTTTATACTTCGCGCTGTTGCAGTCTTTTGCCCTGATCTCTGCGGTGTCATTGCAAAACAAGATGGTTTCCTTCGAGATGAATGACCTCAAGAGTATGTACACGTCACCATTCTTGTCAAATTGTCTTCCAGTTTTTGTTCCATTTGTCTCTGATAGGAGCATCGATTGCTTGTACTGTACTGATGTGCAGTAAATGTGTATATGCTTTGCTATATCTACTTTGTTTCTGCTTCTGACCTTAACATGCTTGCACTAAAATGCAACACTTGCCATATCACGTAAACAGTAGTTTTGGTGTGTCGACTATGATACATTAGGGTATATCATGTACTATGTGCTTGTGTGATATGTGCAACATTACTTAACCAGTAGTTCTAATATTAAGAGTTATTGCATCAGGGGTTGTTTCTTCATTTCAGTCCTTTTCTTGAAGGGTGGGTTGGGGATGTTTATTATAAAGAGCTAGTACAGGGATGCATTCAACCCTAGGTAACATGTGTGATACCCTAGAAATTTGTTACTGTGGTTAATCTAATCTGAACTGAGTTGGTTCAATAAATGGAAATATAGGCCAATTGTACCAATTGGGTGAAGATCTACAGAGTGAAAATCTAAGAGTTTCTTCTGGTTAGGCCTATTCCATTACCTTATTACACAAATAACTTCAGCGCTGGGCTGCTGGTTGACCTCTGCAACTCTGAATGGTACTTGGATTATTTAGTTGAAAACAGCACCAGATGTGATACTGCTGTAAGGTCTGTGACTCTATGCTCGTTCTGATTGGGTGACACCACTGTACCTGTCCTTTATTGGCCATAGCAAATAAGGAACAGATACTCAACCATCCGCTAATCTTGGTCAACAGCCACTTAGAAACCAGCTTGCTCTGGCTGGGTTATAGCAATTTTTCGGGAACCTTAGTAGAATCATTGTGTTTAAAATGCCACCTTTTGAGTGTTGTGGCTGTATAAAAAAATTATGTAAAATTCAGCCACCTTAGGATAGGGAGCTGTCCTCAGTGCCACACTTATAGTGTTCAACATTCAAAGCATGGTGAAAAATTTTTGCTTGAAAAATCTTTTGTATTGTTATAGAGCATCATTCCCTGTCTTGTCATATGGTGTTGTAAGAATATTCACCGATTTAGATATTACAGTTTGTTCCTCCCACTCAGTGATTCCGACTACTGATTTTCATCTTGGACAGAGATTGGGCTTGGCCTGACAGGTTTTGGAATATTCTTCTCCTTTCTGGGAATAATTTTCTTCTTTGACAAGGGGCTCATCGCAATGGGCAATGTAGGTTAACGTCTGTTTTGTATTGTTCCTTTGAATTTTATGAAGATCTAAGTTATCTTACTGAGCCTAGGGTTAATCTTTTCTCATCATACCATTTCAGATTCTTTTCCTGTCAGGATTGGGTTTGACAATTGGTCTAAAATCAACTATGCAATTCTTCACCAAGCCTAAGAATTACAAGGTTATCAATCGCTGTTTTTTCCATAGCTGTTGCCCATAAACATGACTAACTAGAAAACACGACTAATATCTAATCAGCTGTTGTAATAAACAGGGTACAATCTCATTTGGTGTTGGCTTTTTCCTAGTCCTCATCGGGTGGCCCTTTTTCGGCATGCTCTTAGAGGCATATGGCTTTATTGTACTCTTCAGGTTGGATTCTTTTTCTGTGTTTTTTTTAAAATTCTTGCAACTTGCTGAGACACGGTCTCAAAAAAGATTAAATGCCACAAAATCAATTTGTTTCTTCCAGATTAAATGCCACGAAATCAATTTGTTTCTTCCAGAATTCTAATCGTTCCTGAAAGAAAATTTGCTTGTACCTGGACACTGACTTGGATCCCATTGCAGTGGATTCTGGCCAACACTTGTAGTGTTCTTGCAGAGGATTCCTATCATCGGCTGGATATTTCAACAACCGTTTGTGACATCGGTAAGGACCTCACGACACATAACGTTCTTCATCTGTTCCTGAGATAGAAGCTTGGCCTGTTGCACATTCTGACAACCCCAATTTCCCTTGCCTGCAGTTCCTTGACCGCTACAGAGGAAAGCGGGTTCCGGTCTAGCATCCTTTTTGCTGTGTGTTGCTTGTGGCGTAGTAACTAGCACATGATGTTTTTTAGTGGCAGTAGCAAAATGGCTATGCTTGCGTCTGTCTGGTCCTTATTTCTCTTATGTGCTGTAGTTCCCTATTATAGGATTGTTCTTTGTAAATTATAGCCCCAGACTAAATCCAACTCGATGGTTTCGTGAAGACCACAGACCAGGATGCATATTCACCCCATGAAAAATGAATGGATCGAGGAAACTCTTAAGCTTGCCCTGTTGGTATGAACTGGCAGAGCACTGTGTTGTATCCTGCGTGGCTGGGTGCTTCTTAGGCAAAAATCACACTACACATGCAGCCGTGAGCATTGCATTTCTGCTTTGCTTTACATCACTCGACCCTACCCATCACCGACTGAAGGTCTGAAGCGAGGAAGCGACTGACAGCTCCAAGTAGGAGTCTCCCTCGGTGACGGCTGTGGCCCAATAGGCCTGAAAAGTGCGGCGGCACCAGGCGGAATCATCTCTCCATGATTCAAAAAAGAAAAAAAAAAACTGAAGAACGAGTTCGATTGTTCAAGATGGTCCGACTGCACAGCAAGAAATTTAGACAAAGACTAATCCTCACATTCACATTTTGCCAAAATGACAATTGAATGCTAAACCAGCGACCAAGACCGTTTTACAGACATGAAACCTGAAAAACTTAGCACCTAGAATTAATCTAAATTCTAATCCCCCACATATAATCAGATAAAGTAAGGACCTAAACGAATCCTAAGGCCGGAAACTGTCAACACCAGCAGTTTCATATGATTCGCAAATCAGAGACGGCCTGGAAGCTAGCTTCACTTCAAGTTAGTAACAAACCCTTCAGATGATTGCATGTGCAGATCAACTGCAGGGCCTCCCTGACCAGCATTCAGAATGACATTGTCCCAATTTGACGATCTGTGCACGATTCTTGATGGGATGCAGTCACTATCTTCCCCTCCTGATGCTTCATACCCATCGCTGGATGATCTTGTGAACTCAATGCCCTTGTGAGCTGAATGTGATATGACTCCCTGCATCTCTTCAGCTGTGGATGAAGAAATGCGGAAGGGGTGGAGATCAGGCGAGTCAAAGCTGCTTTCAGGTGACGAAACAATGTTTCTGGCGGATCCTGCAGTACTCGGTTGGAAAGCGCTTCTCGCTTCAAGCTGTAATGGGGCTAAACTGCCCGAGATTTCCATGGCTGCATCACTGAAATTGCTTTCGTTGCCACTTGCAGATAGAGTTGCAAGAGGGTCAAGAGAAAGTTCAGCGGGGAAACCTCTTCTGTCTGGTCGTCTCTTGTTGCTGAGCTTATGATCTGGTTTACTGCCATTGTCCGAAGCATCATATTTTGCAATTGGCTTCAGGATTTTGGATTTCTTCCTAGCCTCTGCAGCTGCTTTAGAAACTTCCTCCGCATTAAGGCGTGCCAGTGTCCAAGGACTGATTTTCACTGGTCCAGGTTTTCTCCTTCCTACTTCCTCTTCTTTCATTTTCTTACTGCCTGAATTCTGTGACATGCCGATCTCTGGAGGAACAACATCAAACTGTGAAAGAATAGAGCAAGCAATAAGCATCGACAATTAAAGATGGGAGTACGATAATGGGTGCTGCATGGTTACAATTTCTTTTTTTCTTCTTCTAAAGATGGGAGTAGGATAATTGATGCTACTTGTTTGTGGGGGAAAAAAGAAGCGTATTGTACTATTCATGATAACTCGAGGGAGCGTATGCATGTTCAAGTGCTGGAATATCAGATGGCATAATCTAAGCAGCCAGCTTCACATATTGATACTAATCAGTTATTCAGTTTCAACTAGCTTTATATCAGAAATACATATTTTTTCTCGAATACATCAGAAATACAAAAAAATGAGCATAATTAGCTTGTTAAAGAGGCAGCACATGCAAGATTCTAACGTTTGATCTATCATTAGAGGCATATCAAGTTGTGTTGTCTTTAGGACTTCCAGGACCTTTATCCTATCTGTTAGATCAGGTTTTGACAGAAATGATCCATTATCACATACCTGGTCTTCTAGGAATAATCGTGGTGGTGTGCACCATGAACCACGATGAAGTGGTCCAAAAGAACTGGCTGTGCTAAATCCAGTAACAGAGCTTATAATAGACATCTGTGGACTTTGATGTCCAGGAACCTCTTGTTGATCCTCCTGCTCCCTCAAAGCTATGATGTAATCATATGTGCTAATTCCCTGAACACAATGGGTAAGATATATACATATTTAACCTCAAGCTATATGGAAAAAAGAACAAGTTCAAATGCACATAGTTTTCTACTTTTCTTGCAAAACTCTCCGACCAATTATAGCAACCTATTGTAGTATGCGACTGACTTATTTCAGCAGAAAATTCAATCGGCTCTGTGCTATCATCACCGGGACAAAGGAAGAGTGTTTTTTGTTTCTAATTAAGGGAATAGTTAATTTGAGCTTCATTACATTATCCATGCAGTAGACCAAGAAACAATGCAAAATAGTAGTGACCAAGCATATATAACTCTGGAAGCAGGGTAAACAAGATTAAGGAGGGCCAAATATGAAATTGCAAGCATGTCTGCTGTTGCCATCGTATGCTATTATTCAAGCTGTCTTCAATTAAACGTCAAGAGCAACTTACCTTCTTGATAAGAAGAATATGGAAGCATAAAAGTTGAGCGAGTGGTATGGTCGCAACCATTGCTAAAATGGTGCAAGTTGCCTGCAAAAATAAAACATCATATCACCAACCATGTAACGGTTTTTCAAGGATAGCAGTGTCATTTTAGTGACACCAACAGAATCTCTGAACTTTAATGCAGTGCCCACGTATTAGACAAGGAAAAAAAATTTTTGATTGAACTCACCACAACAATTAAAAAAGCTACAGTTGAGAAGCTGCTTCCCAACTTTGTGACAATCTGCCTGGAGAAATCTCCTCTCTTAACAATACAGAGAATCAACACAAGAGCTCCTGACAACCACTGCATCACAAGCTGGACCAAATTGTACAGATCATGGAGACCTGTCAATGATCTACCAGAATAGAAAGTAGACATAACAACATTGCTAACTACAAACAGTGCCCCAGATGCTGGAGGATAATGCAATAACACAAGGGTCATTATAAGGAGTACGTATCAATGGCATAATGCTCTTTAATTCCAATTCTTGTCAGTTCCCAAGAGACCAACACTTACTAGGATAACCGCAGAAGCCATTAGAACAAAGAACCCTTTGTAGTTCCTTTTCCCTATGCAATTATTAAGCCACTACAAAAGAACAATGGCAGCAGTGAAACTTGTTACTACCCATTAGGAATTGAGAGTAAATAAGACCAGAATTCTCATGAGGAACCACTTTTCTGAGTATCAGGGAAAATAATAAGAAAAACAGATCTTACTCTGCAATGGTGGTCAAAGCCATCAACACACTTGTCACACACTCTGCAATGCTTACTGTTCTTTAAAACCTGCATAATACTATTCTTCAAAATCCCGCAATGGCATCCAAATTCAAACAGGAAACAACTTATGCTATTATTTATAAAATATCACAAACGTTGAAGATACTAAGTCACAAACCAAGATCACAAATGCATCAGAACACCATACTTTCCATTCATCTATAACCAAATTACAAATTCAGTGCGTAATTAGACAGATGGGAAGACAATTTTACTTGTATAACTGGAAGACACTCAAATAATGGTACTGGAAGACACTTCCAAGTTGCAACATATACATCACAAATGGATTCATTTACGAAACTGGAAACACATGAACATTTGATTCAAACTACTTGCCGTCCTGTTTCTCTGAATTCAGTCTAGTTAGTTACAGTAATTTCTGAATTTTTCACGGGTTGCCCTCACAAAGTTAATACATTAGATTCATTGCAGTCTGTCAACGCTCTACTGAAAATCAAACTGAATATTAGCAAAATTTAAGGTCTAAACATGAAGGCACTGCCTACCTGCCCTCCACATAAGC
Source organism: Setaria italica (assembly GCF_000263155.2). NCBI lineage: Eukaryota > Viridiplantae > Streptophyta > Magnoliopsida > Poales > Poaceae > Setaria > Setaria italica. Next base: position 53,293,888 of record NC_028458.1, on the reverse strand, counting down.
ACATGCCAGGGTAAGCATAAATTGCTGAAAGTAAATGTGAAACTTAATATACAAATTCCACTAAATTTTTGGATACTTTGTAGGTGACCTAAGTTAGTAGTGCAGTGCGCAGACCAGTACAACTTGAAGAAACAGAACAGCACGTTCAGGTATGAGCTCGATACGATGAAACAGAGCAGCATGAAGTGCGCAATTGCAACGCATTTTAATCATTGACGTCTGAGACAAAGAATCCAAAACAAAACCCATCTGATAACATGTCATGAACAAGACTTGTTTGTACTGAACAGCCCAATAGCAATGTACTATGAGCTCAATACTATGAATAGGAAAAGGACTAGTTAACAATACCTCTGCTTCGCATAGGCTGCAGAAAAACATGCCCTCTTCACATATGTTCTGTTCTGAAGGTTCATTATCTGAATGGAGGCATCGCTTGCAAAGGTATGAGAATGGGAAACAAACCAAGCAAAGTATTCCAGAAAATCTGGGCCAAGAGGGTGAATCCTTCCTCTCAAGCATGCTGCTCAGCTTCTCACTGTTATCAGCAGTACCAAAAGCCTCACTTAATGGCCTTCCTCCATGACTAATTCCCTGATCTGAATTTACATTGGAGTGCTTTTCATGCTTATGTAACTTCAAATCCTTTGTTGAACTGAAAATGCCCGGGTCTCCAGGATTTGTTGCGGCACACCATATGTATAACACAACAACACATGTAATCTGCAAAAAGAAGGCATTCATCATTCTCCAGATAAAATTGTTCAATCACCCAGTGACTAACTATAGTCTCTAACCAACGTCATATCGTCATTCTTTTACAACAGATACATGCAAAGCAGATGACATTCTCTACCAGTACTTTTTTTTTCTCGAATACGCAGTATCTTTGTATTAAAGGTAGAAGTTTCAAACAATACAACGCACGGCAATGCCTGATGGTCTGAGTACCCAGAACTGTAGAACGCGAGAGGGCGACCAGCGAAACAAATACGTAATGCCAGATCTATGCGTAATAGTGAATTTAATCTCTCAAGTAGGACAGGGACCTCACCAGTGGAGTGTAGATAGCCATGGCCACAATCTGGAAAGGCTTTGTCCCCACGAACGGCACGAAGAAGACATAGAAGGCGAAACCCAGTGCGGAGAACACGGCAATAGCCACCACCTGCAGCTCGTCGGTTCCGGAGCACAGCAATAGAATGCGTGAGTGGCAAGAACAGCAAAAACATCGCGAGGAAAATGGAAACTGAAAGTACAACCCCGCGCGCTGAGCGGACCGTACCTGGAGAGGGTGGTAGGGCAGCTGCCACCCGTGCTTCCTCATGGCCGGATTAACCCCAGCCTGCACCCCAAGAACGATAGGACGGCAATGCCGAGGGCTACCAAGAAGCAGGGAACCCGGATGCCTCACGAACCATGGCTTTTCTTTCTCTGCCCCATCTTCAGAAACCAAGCAAAGCCTTGCTCCCGCGCTACCTCTCCAGAACCAGAGATTGCGGAGGAGGATACCAAGAACCAGGGAATGCTGCTTGGTTCAGCGAAAATGGCGAGGGGCAGAGGCGAGAGTGGGTAGAGGGAGCATCCAATGCGGCGTCTCGGGGAGTATGACGACTGCGGCGCGCCTGCGCCCGTCCCTCCGGCGCCTCTTGGATTTATTGTGCAGGGCGGAAGCGGCAGTCTGCTGCTGCAGCTGCTGAGTCGTTGTATAGTCGTGTTCGTCTTCTACTCTTCTTCCGTTTCGTCTCTCTCCGGCTTCGTTTCTCTGGCTAATGTCTGCGTGTCTCGTTTCCCTAACACTTGCTTAACAGTCTAAAACATCGGTCACTAGGAAATTAGGCACCCTTTTATCTGCTACTGCACAGGAACGATCATCTAATCTAATAGCATTATAACAATATGCAAGTATATAAGTCGCGGCGAATTTGGGGTCTGTTTGGCTGAACTTATAAACCGGCTGAAAAGCTGAAACAGCTGATTTGTTGTGAGGGAAAAACACTGTTCGGTGGCTGATAAGCCGGCTGATAAGCTGAGGCGAACAGGCAGTTGATTTCGGGGCAGTTCAAGCGCACAAACTTTGTAGAAATTTTTACGCGAAACAGTATGGTACCTGAGAGAACTCTGGTTTGGAGAAGCTTGGAAAACATTGGCGGGAGAACACACGCTGGACAAGAAGAGTACTGCTAGTAGTGCTCAAAATCAATAAGCTTCCCGGCCATTACGGAAGAAAGCGCCTAGGCATGAGCCTCTGTGGCCCTGGATTCCTGCACAACACCACAAAGAGCTTTTTTGCCTCAAAAAAGAAAAGGAAAACAGCACAAGAGCTTTTGCCACTAACGGAAAGGATGATTGCTCCTGTGTAATGCGACCATCACAGTGTACTTGTTCCATGGCTTCATATAACGAGTTGTTTTAGCAGGAACATACGATGCATAGTTAGAACTTAGAAGTACGCTAGGTGAGTTTGATTCCTTGTAATTTGTTTCATTACAAATACCGATCCAGCTATCCCCTCACCTCCATTGCAAAAACCGCCATAGCTAGCGTGCACGTATTCCGTCGACTCCATCGGTTTTCGTCTACGTACAGGCGAATTGCTCACCTAGTCCTTTTTTCTAAACGAATTGCTCACCTACTATTGTGGTTCAATTCCTTGTGTTTTAATCGTGCAATAAGAAGGTTCGATCGATTTGAACTAGAGTTTAAGGTCTTTAAACCAAATGCATTCGCATACCCTTGTATACTTCGATTTACTCGAATTCAACAAACTTCCCGGCCATCACGGAAGAAAGCGGCTAGGCACGACCGCACGAGGCCGGTGCCTCTGCACTCCGCATCTCTGAATTCCTGCACAAGGGCTCTGGGCTCTTGCCAATTACGGAAAGGGATTTGCCCCTCCGTGACACAACCATCACAGTGTACTGCTTCCATGATTGGTGACATTACATTAGACAGGAATTCAGGAAACTTGTTGTTTTAGCAGAAACCCACAACCCTAACCTACAACTACAATTAGGCAATACTAACCACCTAGCCGGGAAGGGTGGCACACTAGATTAAACAATTTCTAGTGATGCGGCGCTGGGTTGGCGTGTCCAAAAGCCGGGAGGAGGAGCCCATCTTTCTGGCTTGCATGCCGAGGCTCAGCTACGGGATGCAGAGTGCAGACTGGCGTCAGTGCAGCGCGGAGCCTTTCGGCTGCCTCAAAAGCAGGTGCCTCGTGCGCCCGTGCCCACTACCCGGTCGACGGTCGTCGCTTGCGGAGCAGTAAATCCGAGTGGTCAAGAAGAAGTAAGAAAAGAGCGCGAAACTGGCCCTGCGGCTGCGCCCTGGGGCCCCGGCGCCCGCGAGCGCAGTGGCCATGCCGCCGGGTCAAGCCGCGCGGCATGTGCTGATGTGCGTGTGCGCCGCGGCGCGGCCATGGTCTATTGGCTCGGCCCAGGAAGCCAGCACGCATGGTTTTCTGCCATGACAACCACGACGACGGCGTCATCGGACTGCTTCCGCTTCCATTCCAGGACTCGTGTGGTACTGTGTGGAAAAGATAGTGGATTGGTGGAATGGAAGGTGGTGAGGAGCTCCAGTCCCCTACTACGGTATTTGCCCATATTTTTTAAGAAGGGTATTTGCCTATATTATATGTAAAATGCACGGCATATAACCGTGTGGCTTCAAATTTAACAGGGTTATTTGGAAGTGGGCAGAGTAGCACTGCAATGCTTTGCTAGTACTAAGGTATGAAGATTAACCGATCATTACTCCTTAGCATACAATAAAACACTTTATTACAACTATGTGTTGATCATGAAAAATAATTTAACACTCCTTGATATTGCAGTTTGACATTTACAGTTTGTATTCACTTAATACGATAAACCTCCTATGCATACAACAATTCATAAATATATGACAACCAACAAACCATAAACGGTGTAATAGGAAACGCGTGCCTAATAGATAGGCCGCGTAGGCCCCAAGGTGGCGTGTGACATGCCTCCTGATACATCATCTAACCACTATCTTCATGGATTTTTTAATAACCACCTTCATCTTAATTAGGCCTAATTCTTTGGATTATTTTTTAATAACCACCTTCATCTTAATTGGGCATAGTTCTTTGCAATCCAGAACGGATAGCCATCTAAACATTATCCGTACCAGTGGTGGTTGACCACAATAACCACAACAATTTTACAATGCATGAATAAATGTAATCTCAAAACTAATTTAATATATAGGTGTACAAGAGTATAGATGGAACATGAGGGGGCCATGCCCCCTTGTCTTCCTACAAGCTCTGTCTTGTCTATGTGGCTATGTGTTTTTTAAAATAATACAACACTTCATGTAAGTCATAATTTTGTAATGAAAAATTCATACGAAGCGAGTCACAGTCGAGAAGCTCATGTTCAGAGAAAGGGACCAACTCACCATTCTTTATCTTATATAGTCCTTCCAAAGCCACGATTGTCGCAAGACCCAGCACGATCTTGCATAGTACAAACATGACAACAAACATGACACAAGGTCTAATGTACCATTGAATCCTTTGGTTGATTAAGAACAATGTACTCCCTCCGTCTCAAATTACTATTCGTTTTGACTTTTCTACATATCTAGCTTTTGCTACGTATCTAGACATACATACATCTAGATCCATATCAAAAGTTTTGGAAATAGAAAATCCAAATAAATAGTATTTTGTGACGGAGGGAGTATGTATTTAGTGCTAAATATTGTAAATCTTGTGTGTAATATAAACTACAAATCGGGCGGTATTGACTAATTTATCATTCCTAGTCCCTGATTCCTCTTCTATCAGTTCGAATCCCCAAATCGTGTCCCTAATATTTGCTGTCCAGAATTGGGTAGCATTGTTGATGGATGCCCTCGAGAGTCGAGGTCTCGATGCCCTCGAAATCGTTCGCGAGCTGGGGCACCTACCGCACGGCGCTGGCACGAGCACGACGACCCCGGCCCGCCTCCATGACCGCTTTGCTGGCCGCTCCACACGGACGCTGACGAGCTCGGCGCGCAGCGAGAACGAGATGCGCTGGTGCCTCATCTGGTGCTTCGGCTCCGTCATCGGCGCCGGCATTGTGCTCACGGGCCAGGGGGCGCACGACCACGCCGGCCTGGCTATCGACCATCGTGCTCTCCTAGGTGGCGTCCGCCTCCGGCCTGTCCGCCACGCTCTCGGTGTTCTGCTACACCGAGTTCGCCATCAAGATCCCCCCGTGGGCCGTGGCCGGCGGATCCTTCGCGTATCTCCGGGTCGAGCTCGGCGACGTTGCGGCCTTCATCGCTTGCTTAGCCGCGTGCCGGCCGTGCTCGGCCAGCAAATCCTTTGCAGGACAATGCATGCTAGCAAACGAACGGGCGGCACGGAGGGTGGTCGTCGCTTGCTTAGCCGCGTGCCGGCCGTGCTCGGCCAGGCCTCGGCTCGACACGCACGCCCTGGAGGCCTGGAGGCCGCGTGCGCCCCCCGGCAGCCGGCACCCGCGGGCTCTCGCCCAGGCCGCATGCTCGGCTAGGCCGTGCGCTCGGCCAAGACGCTTCTCCTCCGGCTGGTCCGTCGCCGAACTGTGCAAGCGCGCTCGTGCGGCTGGGAAAGATAACGGAGGGGGCAGGGCAGCTGCGGGCCCAGCTGTCAGCGAGTGAACCTTAACGAAAATTGCAACCAAGGGAATGTAAGCTTAGAATGGTGGCAGTAAAGGCCTAAAGGGAAGTGAGAATTCTATGGTCAGCGCGGGGCAGGGGCGTGCTTGCCGCCTGCGACGATGGGATCGGAGTGCGAAAATTCAAAGCATTGGTGACAACTCCAATAAACATTGGTTAATAGGTAAAATATTTGCCCACATTGGATCTTGGTGGACATGAATATCAATGCTAATTTTGTGTTGATCGTTCGGAAGTTTAATATTGGAGGTCCCAAGACATCCACCACGTTATTCGCATTGACTCTTCAAATAATCGAGTATCAAGGATTTTATTTTGAAACATGGACACAATTGTAACCCAATGTTTACTTTTCGCCCACATAATGAGTGCAAATGTTCACATACGTGCATAAAAATAACGGCGGTTCTCTCCGCTCCCCTAATATTTTTTCCCTGAAAGGGAAGCAAAAGCTTTGGTTTAAATTTTATTAGGATAAGAAAAATTATAAGGAAAAGAGTTTTCCCCAGTCCTTTTCAAGAAAAAAAACCTTACGACCAGGGCTATACCACACATCGGTACACGTTCAGATAATTATACTGAGCTAACTTGGTCATGACAAAGACTCCTCTCATATCATGTTTTTAGAATTATTGGGTAAATTTTATCATAGGACTGGACATTACTCTAAAATGGTGGTGGCCAATTATTTCGTTGCAACATGATGAATGAAACAATCACATCATTTGACATCAAAATAAAAAAACGTGAGATAATAACATAGAGCAAAGTCTAATTGTTACGCTAAGTCAATGCTGTGCAACCATTTAGAATGACCGCCTTCCGTTTTCTTAACAATGATCATGATTCATTATATCTGTTATCAGACAACAACGTTTTGGTGTTATTAAAGACAAACTTAACCTTCGCGCATACATTAATGTGCATAATTCCCTGTACCACAATTCCCTTATTTTTTAATGGGTGAACGGACTTGCCTGTCACTGGTCTATACTATTCGGCAACTCGGCTAACATAACCTCGGCAACGACGACGACGTGGTTGCTATCTGCAAGCACTGGTTGTGGCGCCCAGGTCAACATAAATTGGCATCCACAAGTTTAACTTATATTTAAGAATCCAAGTGGGGGCATGTGCCCCTGTTAGGAGTTGTTGGTTCCGTCTCTAAGCCACGTGCATTCTTCATCATCACTTGTTGAACTCCTCTATATACCTCATATTGATATAGTGGTGTTCTAGATCTCACGATAAATCCGTTGGTGCTCGGCTAGGAATGATTGGTCATGCACCACCATCCACTCCCGGAAGCGATGCTTGTAAGGCTCCTCCACCATGAGCCAAACAAAATTTTTTAGCATTGAGCTATTTCGACGGTTTCCCCTAGTAAATCAACATTATTTCTTTTGCATATTTTTCGTTTTATTAAGACCCAAGAATACGCTATTGAAATGAGAACTAGCATCATCTGTAACTGTCAAGGACAGATTAGTTCTGGCTGCATTTACATGATTTTATTTTGATTTGTATAGCATTTGATCCTCCATTTACAAACTTCAGAATTTAGCAATACTGGCTTGCGATCAGTTTTCTAATTTCAGGGATGACTTCAACAACTGCAACTTTGTTTTTATCCATGTATCATTTCCTTCGTTGTAGAATTAAACATGGCTGAGGTATGTGAATTGCATGTAGTATATATATCAGGTGTTTGATGTGCCAATGTGGTCCAAGTCCCTTTCCTGAACTGTGTTGCTGTGAGTTACCTGCTGCTACATGTCCTTCCGCTTGGTTGCCGGCTGCCTTTTGTGCTGGTGCTGCATGATTGCTGACGTGTATAGTCCATACATGACATCTTTGAAGAAATTGGGAGTTCCATGTTTTGAATTTGGTTATATTTGTTGTTCTATAATTCATCAAAGATTTGTCAGAACAGATAAGGTCCTACTCCCTCCGTTTCAAACTTTTTTTTGACCTAGTAGAAAACTAGACTGACTTTTGTTCTGGATGGAGGGCGCAGGTGGCAATGGTTTTGACGCGCTAGAGTCGCCTCCAGCCCCAAGCTGAGCCACTAGATTATCTTCTTCGTTTCAGCCTCTCTCTTCTGCCCTCCTCTCTCTGAGCCAAACCTCCCAAAGCAGGAAAAAAATGTTGTAATCCGACAAGACTCTTGCTGGCTCATTCAAATGGGAAAAAAGTTGTACTACATTAGACTGGAACCCATGGGATAAGAAAACTGAAAGTCAGTTATCTCACGATGCTCCATGCCTTGACAGAGCTTTTGAATTGCAGGTGATTTCCTGTTATCTACACAATAAAATATGTGACTTTTTTTGGCTAGGAACAAGTAGGCTACTCCATCAGTGATTTTATGCTTCTACGAGACCTTTACTTTGTGCTTTCTTCTTCCCACCTTTTGCAGCCTTTGAAGTTGCTTGAGCTTCAGCTTCCGTCTCAGTTTCTATCCTTGCAAAGACTGGCTTTGGCTCCATCATTACCTGGCCTGCTTTTAAGCCTCCCCATTTCGTATCCTCCTAAGAACATAATTGACAAAAATTACATGCTCAGGACGAATATTGAGGCACATTTGAAGTAAATGCTTTTGACCTTTTGCATTATGAGGATGTTAGATTGTATTTCGGAGGATGGCCATAAAATTTTGCAAAGAAATGGAAATGACATCAGAGCATATATTCGATAGAACATACCCATCTCAATACCCTAAATTGGTCTTCAGTGAAACCAAGCTGTGTATAAATCCTCAGCGAAAGGCTTGGGGTGATAGGAGATAGCGCAATTGCAATTATTCTCATTGTCTCTAAAATAATTACAAGATCCTGTAGATAAGAGGAGACAGAATTAAGAGAGCAGGTCATAACTATAATGCCACTCGACTTTCGAACATCAATACTGTGAGATAAGTGTAATTTCATAAATATGTGTAGCATAACTTGCCCAAGAACAGATGAAATAATAAATATACATTAATTCATCCAAATATTTAACAACAGAACAAATAACGTAGTCAGTTAATGAGTAGCTCAATGTCTCACATCAAATAGCATTATTTAGATCATTAAAAAATTATCTTAAACAGTAGTTTCAAATCGTCACCTTTGCAGCTTTTTCAGTACTCTCACCCCCTTTCTTGAAACAGGACCATGGTGCTTGCTCATCAATGTACAAGTTTCCAAGGTTACCAATCTCTAAAACAGATTCACATGCTGATGACAGCAAAAGATTTTCATAATGGTGCTTTGCCTTGTCCACCTGTATAAATAATTTTCCCTGTGATGCTAACAGATACACAACAGGACATACAAATATTCGCTCAAATAAAAAAACAGGACATACAAATATGTGGTATTTATTACGCATATAATAGCAGACGATGGTCTGAAACATCCAGATGTATCATGGGTCCGGACAACAGATCAAACCGACACATGATTGGCAACCCATAGTGTCAATACAAAGAAAAAAAACCTTCACCACATATTAACAGGATGAACAATTAATCCATAAATTATAACTAGTTTACCTAGTATGACAATGGTTGTTGTCTTTATTTGCCATATGCTAAGAAATAAAACTTACAAGAGCATTACACATTTACTGTAGTCTTGATGTATACCAAACAGATTATGTGAGTAGAAACCAACCATATGGTATTGTAAACTAGAGAGCAACTCATTACTATTAAGTTTTAGCTTTTCTGACGTATAATATGGAATTATTTCACTTATAAAACAAATTTCTATATGTATTTATATTTAGAACTTACATTTACTAAGTCTTTCTGCAGCCTGTTTCAAACATATCAGACTCTACATTCAACCAAAACTCATGGTTTATCGTTAAATCCTCCACTCCTCTGATAGACCTACTTACCAGGTTTTCTACATTTTCTCTGAATGGTACTCCATCCACTGCAGCAATTGAGTCAACCGCTAGTGTGGATTTACAGTTCTTTTTTAGAAGCCCAAGTGTGCGGTTAAGGAGGTTTCCTATTCAAATGAATAAAATGATATCATTATTAACACATAAAGATGCATAGTTAACACAAATAAGGAACACTGTGTGAAGAAAGAAGGCAAAAGGCACAATAAATTTTAGCACACATAAAGAGTATACACATGTTATAGAAACAAAGATACTTGAGTAGAAATACCAATTGTGTTAGCAAGGTGAGCATTGACGATATTGATAAAGCGTTCTTCTGAATAGTCCCCATCATTGCCGAATTCTACTTCACGCAAGAAGAAGTACCTAACAGCATCACCACCAAATCTTTCTACCAGATCTTTTGGTTCAAGAGTGTTGCCTAATGACTTCCCCATCTTCATGCCATCCTACAATTTCGAAAATAGAAGGCAATGGTGCATGAAGTAAAAGTTATTCGATGAAGCTACCTTTCTTACAGAAATGAAGTTTAAAGAAATAGGCCATCCTCAAATTGTTATAATCTCTTTGGCTTTATACACAATGATTACTATTTCCCTCATTATTATTTACTTATGGTACAGTGTTATATTGTTGCCAGGGCTGTAGAAATGGAAACAGAAACATCAAAATAAGTAAGATTCACCTTTGTCAAGAAGCCATGACCAAAAACTGCATCAGGAACACTTATCCCTGCTGACATCAACATGGCTGGCCAGTAAACTGCATGGAACCGCAATATGTCCTGAAGTACATGCACACAAACACAACCTCATCACAAACCGTAATCTAGGGGCAATTTTTTTAAAAAAAATCAGAAGTCCCTCCAGTATTCTTGCTTGTAAAATGAACATCGGTATCAATGCCCTACATTACTGACCAGCTCTAGGAAAATATGTTAGCACTGTTTAATTTGCATTTCGCAGTGGAGAGGGAATGAGACAATATTCTAAGCAGTAAATAAATATATAAATATAAAAAAGTACAGATGTTTAAAAGACAGTTCTCAAGCACAAATGAAATGCAAGTTTACAGGCATTGGAAGACAAATAAAAGGCTACTAGATTTAACATACAAGAACAAAGGTTCTATTCTATGTGGAGTTAAGTACCAGTATTGTCAGTTTCAGAAACTAAAAGCTACCTCTCACAAATTTGTTTCAGCTGGGACCTTACCACTCAAGTTCTCAACAGTTTTATCAAATTTGCCAATATGCCAATGATCTTTTCAAGATTTTGTGCCATAACAGTACTTAGCTACCATACCACATCAGAGTTTTATTATCCCAAGCCCCAAGTAGATGATTGTGAAGCAGGACTCAACGTAAACAAGGTTAAACTGGGTTCTATTTTAAAAATAGGAAGATGGAGTGGGTGAAAAATTTCTCCATGTACAAAAAAAAATAAGCTAGGTGCACCAAGTGATGTTAGTTGATTCATCTATAGAACAGAAAAGAGTTCATGCTGTTTTCTTAATTTAAATATATCATTTGCAATTAACAGTATTTTTTTCCTTTAAAAAGATAAGTTAAAACCCCAACAAGTAGGCTGGTACTATACAAGTTCATATCCATTTATAGGAGTTCCTTATCATCAAAAGAAAATATCAAGCAACCAAATAAATGTATTAATTAGGAATGAGAAGAGAAGCCCACAGTAAAAGAACATGAATGCTTCAAAATGCTATAAAAATGCTTGGAATAAACCTTTCCGATCAAGTGGAGGGAGGCAGGCCAACCACGATCAATGGCTTGCTGCAAACTTGCCTGCTCACCATCATCTAGTAATGCTGAAATATACCTACAGAGACAAAAACATGTAATAGTCAAACAAAATGAAACCAAAGAGTAGGTTGAGTTGTTGGATTTGGGAATAAGAATTCTAAAAGAGATACAATCTTCATCCCCATTTCAAGACTCAAGTCTTCAATCAAATAGCAGAGTAATAAAGACCAAGAGCTCGCTGTTCTTCCATTGCACGGATAGGCTAAATTATGCTTAAGTAGTAAAGTGTATCTGATATAAAAATGGATTATTAACATACATGTGGCTATGCCAAATATAAAAATGGATTATTATGTCTACTATGAAGTTTAACATACATGTGGCTATGTCTACTATGAAATTTAACATACATGTGGCTATGCCAGAACAGACACACACACAGGAACTTTATTATCTGTAGCACAATGAAACACAACACAACATACGTGAACAGCACAGAGAATACTAAAAAAGCAGTTAATCAGTGTCATAGAAAGAGAAGACCATTAAGAGAGCCTTCAGTGAGACTTTCAGATGAACTCGAAGCAATTAGTCTCCAGTACTTACAAGGGGAAACAACAAGCAGTAATCCTTCTAAAATAACAAATTCTAAGAATTCAGAGCATCCCAAAAGTGTAAACATGGTCGTCAGGTTATCATTGGACTCTTAGACCTTACAAACAGAAGCAAGTTGGCAATTTTGGGTGTGGTCATGTGCAAATGAGCAGGCATGAAGCGAGAAACTTACCCTAATAGAGCATCAAACCACACATATATTGTCTGCTTGGTGTCATTTGGCACCGGAATGCCCCAGTCTACAGATGCACGGGAAATAGAAAAGTCTCTTAATCCACTTTTAATCCAGCCTTGGACCTACAAGCTGTGTCTTCATGAGATATAATAAAGAACATGTATATTCTAAAACAATAAAAATAAGCATGTTCAAACAGCAAGACTGATAAGTAATGAAGCAACCTAACTACCCAGGTTATGCTGTAGCTGGAAATTAAAATATAAATATTTTGCTCAAAATGGGAGAGTTGAACATTTGTGGGTTTAGATATTGGATTCAATTCCTTATTTGCCATTGCAAAGTTTTGAAATCCCTTGTTTTCCATCGATGTCTCAACAACACATGGGGCTCCCCTGTATCACTGATGTCTGACAGTGGTAACTGGTAAATAAGGGATTGGATAAACTTGCAGTAGCAGGAAACAAATTTATTCTTGATATTGTCATCATGCAAGAAAATAACGGTGCACTTCCTATTGCAAATTTAATCAAATAGAAATAAAATATGATCTCGGCACTGACTTAATAAGATGACCAGCCCTTTTTTTCAAACGACTGCGGAATTTGTTACATGGAAAACATTAAGACTATGGTCAGACCTTGCTTGACATGCACGTGCACTAATGCCCATATGAGTCAGCGCGCCTACCTTGAAACAGTAAGGAAAAATTTTCAAACGCTAGGACTAGGCTTGGTTTACATTCATTATCAATGATGTATTAATCTAACTGCACAGTATACAAAGGAACAATTGTGGCCCACAGAGCCCCTTCACTATCTATTAACTACTGAGTCTCCTTTTTTACATATAAAGCAATGCTGGCAGTTTTCTTTTTTCCCGATCTGGTAAATGTTGTCATCTTAGTTTCCATCTTTAACCTAGTCAGGATCTCAATGGAGTTACTACTTGACACGATACTTATAAGAAAATGTACATCATAGATTTTTATTCAATACGACAACAACACCTTACCCAATGAAATTTCTTTGTTTGGTTAGTACGTACTTGACAACACAAACATAATCAAGAAAATTGTGGCAAAGCTTCATTAAGGCACATGTCAACAAAATTAGTGGCAAAGCTTCATGAATTAATATGTCAAATTCATCTTTTTAAGACTTTTACCTTGTATGTGCTCAAATCATCTGATACGTCTGCATTTTTGTACAAACGATCTACAGTTTCCACCACAATTTGCATTGATGCACAGTAACTCAATAGTCACAGAAAGATAGAACAAAACCATATACAAACAAAAATAAAAATCTCACCTCATTCAAGCGATGTGACGGCCTTACAAAATTAGGATTTTTTGCCAGCAGCTCTTCCAACTTATGCTGGTATTTTGACAAGGCAAAGAAATAGTTGTCTTCTTTTCTTGCTACACAAGGCTTCAAATGCACAGGACACGTATTGTTTTCCGCTAGCTCTTTTTCATCCTGCATCCAGTTGAAACGAAACATTATTACAAGTACTAATAACGAAAATAAGGCCAACATACTTAAGTGCACATGGCATAATGTAATTGCCTACATAAAACAATTAGGAAACTAAAATACATCATCACATAACAATATAGTGCACACCCCTATCTTCATTAGCATAGCAAAATAAACTTGCACTTTCGCACTGTTTATTTTGCATCAAATTTTTTTAAGGGCCAAAGAGCTAATCCAAACTTGCCCTTAAGACAGATTAGGCATGGCAGCTGGCATAGGCATCAGTCCCCCATAAAAATGGATAAATAGCCAAGATCTTTATCCATGTAAAACCAAAAAAGAAGTATAGGAAAGCAAACCCACTTAGTAGGTAACATGAATTAAAATGTCACAGCAAGTAATCAAATGTATTTGTATTGATTAGTATATTTAATTGTACTGCCATATTTGATTGAAAATGGCTTAGTACCATATAAGAAGGTTGAGAAAGAAGCTTACCTTGTACTCCTCACAGCTCACACAATAAAGTCCTTCATAGTCAGCTCTGTAAATGTCACCACTGTTTAATACTCTAGAATAGAATTCGTTGACAACAGCCTCATGCTTATAATCAGTTGTGCGGATAAACTTGTCGTATTCTATGTCTAACTGCAAGAAATGTGAAACAAATTTGGAGGACTGAAGTGAGCTCATGATTTACTCTGTTGTCAACAGCAATGTAAACTGAAATTTGGTATTATGGACGTACATCAGCCCAGAGCATCTTATATGAACTTGAAATAGCATCACAATGCTCCTTTGGGTTTCTACCACTAGCCTCCGCTGAAGTGGCGATTTTCTCACCATGTTCATCTGTTCCAGTAATAAATATAACCTTCTTCTCTAGCAACCTCTGCAACCACAGAAGCATCATCAACAGAGAGCAACTGAACTCGAGTATTAGCTTAAGCTAAATGGGCAAATGATACGAGCTGGTAATTCCAGCAAACTGGATGTAAAATGCAGCAGACCACACTGTTGTGTCCATTACAGTAACACTGTAAACCTAACAAACTTCTTCGAGAGTGCAGCTAGAAACTGAAATAGTATGAAGCTATAACAATGAACTCATTAGAGTTTATGGAAAATATAGAATCTCTCTCTCCATCTGGGAAATGCATGTGCAACAGAGTGGTGCATCACTACCTGATCGTCCAACGTTTAATCGCGTCATACATTTACCACAGTACCACAAATGACCCTTAACAAAACGTGTTTGTATTTTGGACCCATGTTTGTAAAGCATTACTTCATGCAAAAATGTATGTTAAATATTAGTGCTGCAGTGAAATTGATGCAACCCGCGGGCCGCGGATGTGCGGATTGAAACCATTTTACTCGTGCAGGTTCCCAAGTCCGACCCCAAACTGATCGAAAACACAGCGATTGCAGTCGTACGAGGAGAAGGCTTGCCTGGAAGCGAGCGATGGCGTCGGCGGCGATGGTCGTGTAGGCGCTTCCCATGTGCGGCGGGGCGTTGACGTAGTAGAGTGGCGTGGTGAGCACGTAGGGCTCCGGTGCGGAGGCCGCGTCAGGGGACGAGGAGACGGGGGCGACGCAGCGGCCGGCGACGCGGCGGCGGAGCGCAGGGGCGAGCGCCCGGGGCGGAGGCGAAGCAAAGGCGAGGCGGCGGGCACCAGTGGCGAGGGAGGAGCAGGGGGCGCCGAGGAAGGCCCGCCCGGCGGCCATGGCGGTCGACACCGGAGGAGGAGATGGATGTGGAAGGGGTTTTGGGTCGTGCGTTCGTGAGAAGAACAGTGTGTGGATTGGAAGTGTTGGCGTGTTGCTGGGCTGGATCCGGGATGTTCTTGGGCCGGCAATTAGTTTTCCTTGTGTTTACATGCTCGCCCATGCTATTATTTTGGTGGAGTACATTCCTTTACTATGGCTTGTTTAGGTCCACCTCCACCTCAGACTGTGAAAGCTAAATTATAATTACTTCTACTCAAATTATTATTCATTTTGATTTTTTGAAATATATAGTTTTGATATGCACTTAAATATATATATATATATTATATTTAGAAATATAGTAAAAATTATCTATCTCGAAAAATCAAAACGAATAATATTTTAGGACAAAGGACTCGCGAAAGCTAAATTATACTCCTCCTGTTTCAAATTGCAGGTCGATTTCAATTTTGTAGGTTCATAGATATTATTAGACACCTAGACATGCACTATATCTAGATGCATAATAATATCTATAAACCTAAACAAACTAAAACGGTCTACAGCAGAGGGAATAGATTGTTACTAAAAGCTGGACCTCAATCTAAGGGATCACAAGAGCTGGATTTTCACAACTTGGGTGGATCCATACAATTCAAGCCCTGAAATTATCCATAATTCAGTAGATAATGACTAAGACCATGACAAGGTGTCCCATAAAACCCGGATAGCACGGTCGCTATCTCTTATTACATCCAAAATTCTGGATCAACACAACCTAATCTCTCCATGCTAAAATTACGGATTGTCACTCGCTCACTTGACCCGGTCGAAGGAGAGGAGCTTGCGCGTGTTGGTCCAGATCTGCTCGGACACGACGGCGTTGTACGTGGCGTTCTGTCCGGCGAGGTTCACAGCGACGATGTCCAGCCGGTAGTTCGCGCCGGACACGACCTGCTCCTCGCCGCTCACCACCTTGCCGAACCTGAGCCCGTCGTTGGCGCGCTTCACGTGCTCCGCCACCGCCCACGCGCCGATCTCCTGGACGTGAGCGTCCTCGACGTCGGGGATAACTCCCCAACCCCCATGTAGGGTCGCCGTGACGGGGGTGGTGGCCGCGGCGGCAATGGCGGCGGCAATGGCGACGAGGAGGCTGCAGGTCCTCATTGATTTTCGTGAGGTTTCAGGCAGGCTTGGATCCAGTTGGGTTTTCAGTTTGAGACGGAGGTGTGGCTGGTGCTGTGAGGACATTTTGGGGGCTTTGGGCATCGTTAAATAGCACCAAGGCATCTAGTACGAATTAATTTTTTTGAGAGCGTAGTATGAATTAATTATTGGATAGCTAGATGCCTACACTGCAATGTATATATTCACCATCAGATAGCAAGCAACCAATTAATTTAGTGCTACAATATATATATTCACCGCCGGAGGATCAAACACATAGAACAATTCCAATTACATTAATCCTGCAATGGAAAAGCACTGTTGAGTATGCATGGAGTCGTGAACCTTCAACACTCAACAGGGATCAGCAGCCATTTCTACAGAACAAAACCTCTGGGGAATGGAAACATTCACTTGTACTTCATGTTCAGCACCTTTCCCAGCGTCAAGCCGCGCGGCGTCGGCATGTCCTCCCCTCCCGGCCGTGCGTTTCTCAGCGCCCCGGTGGACGGCGTCGTCCCAGAAGGCGCGTGAGGCGGCGTCGACCGCGTCCGCGCGGGCGTCAGAGGAGCCCCCTCGAGGGCCGCCGGGCGCCCGCCGTCCTCCGAATCCGACGGCGCACGCCGCCGCAAGGGGGTATGCTGCTGCTTCCTCCGGAGCTCCTCCCTCAGCTCCCGCTCCAGCGCCGCCTTCGCCTCCTCGGCTAGCTCCGCCCGCCGCACCGCCTCCTCGAGGCTGAACCGCAGGTCGCTGATCTCCGCGCGCGCCGCGTCCAGCTGCTTGTCCCTGGCCGCGACGTCCCCGTCGCCGCTCTTCGACACGAGCACGTACCCGTCAAGCTTGCTTCCTCCCTGCCCCCGCTCGGGCTCCAGCTCCTTCGTGTAGAACTCGTCATCGTGATTGGAGACGATCTCCGTGGCAACGACGCAAGTGTCTGGGTTGCCTTCGCGCGGCGTGGAGGTCGGAGCTGCGGCGGCTTCTGCTCGCTGTTCTTGGGTTTCTACGATCGCGACGTTTCCAGGCTCGGCGATGCTGGTGTCCTTGGCGTCAGAGTGCACGCTCTGGAAATCGTCCCTCGAGCTCTCGAGGACAAAGCTGGCGTCTGCTTTGGCCTCCTCGTGATGTTGCAGGTGGAGATCGTTACCTTGGCACGCCGTGGAGTTTGGAAGCACGCTATCTGTTTCAGCTGGTTCTTGATTGTTTTCAGCTAAAATATTTCTGCTGTCTGATTGAATGGCATTGTGATCTTCTCCAGAGATCTCAGCGTCAAGACAACTTGTCCCTTGATCATCGGAGTTCCCTTCAAGGACTGTCGTGTCCTGAACCATAACGTCTGCTCCTTGCTTATCCTCTGCTACATCCTCGGATACCTCGATTTCCATCTTGGTTTCATCACACGTTGTAACATGGCCATCATTTCTGAAGATTTCAGAAACAAAGCATTCTTCCGCAGAGTGCTGAAACGTGAATTCCGTTTGCGCTTCAGTATCTCTCACTCCTAATTCACATGCCTGCACCTGATCATGTTCATCAAAATTGTTGCAGCCAGCAGCAGCTGTTATCACCGTTGTCGCATCAGAACTTTCTGCAGGCAACACGTAAATCTCCTTCACCTGCTGGAGCTCCGACCGCAGGTACTCGATCTCCACCGTCTTCGCCAGCAGCTCCTCCTCCATCCTCTCCGCCATCTCCACCTGCCTCCTCACCACCTCCAGATTCCTGTCAGAGTTAAAGAACTCGAGCGTCGCCTCCTGGAAGAACAACGACCTCTCCTCCTCCGCCCTGATTGCGGCGACCGCCGACGACAGCACCGTCTCGTTGAGCCGGAGGATCCGCGCCAGCGCGTCCCTGGTGCTCTCCCGCTCCAGGATGGCCCTCGTCTCCATCGCCTCCACCTCCCGCAGCACGAAGGCGACCGACGCCCTGGCCTCGCCGAGCTCGGCCCTCGCGGCGGCCAGCTCGTCCCGCATGGCCCCGCGCTCGCCGTCCGCCGCCGCCTGCCGGCTCGCGATCGCTGCGTTCTCGGCCTCGAGCTGGGCGATGCGCGCGCGGTCTCTCTCGTACTGGTCCGAGAGGTCCCGCACGGCCTTCTCGAGGGCCTCGATCTCCAGGGCCGCTTGCTTGTGCTGGCTCTCTCGGACCTCCAGCTGCAGCTTGCAGGCCGCGAGCTCCTTGGTCAGGATGGCGATCTCTTCCTCCTGCGTTTTCGCCAGCAAGTGAATGGTTTTGTCACGATCAAATGGAAGTTGGAAGTAGCGGATTCAACGCACATTTGTGTCCGGACTGATGAGCCTGCTCTGGTCGCCTCCCCGGTCGAAGATGCCCACGGCGGCCTGCACGGATTCTAATGGTCTAGTGTCGATCTCGGCCATCAGTTCTCCTGCGGCTTCCTGCACTCGATAGACAATAAGATTTGATATCTATGTCATCATCCACGCGTGGTCTTGAAGACTGGTCAGTCTCTGTAAAGTTTCAGTGTAGATTGATGAACAGAAGGGTACAAGAATTCGACTGCTCTGCCATAACAAATCGCGTGAACTAAGGGACCGAACGACATAGGAGATTGAAGAAGTTGCAGAACTTTGTTTTCACGTAGATATCGGACAAGAAAGCTCACGTACCTAGTTCAGAGCACAGGTCAGGCGCATCGATCTCACTGGACAAAATAGACTGCCCAAGCACGGGTGTAACGAGAGTGCGACGATGAAATGGGTGGTCAAGGGAGGTTGATATAGGCAGAGAGCCGCAGGGACGAGCGGAGCCGGCGAAAACGAGGCGCCGTGGCAAACGAGACGACGCGCTTTGGGTGTGGAGACGCCGATGCGGCCGGTCGTGCACTGGTGCAAGGGCAGGCGCTGTCGCTTTGCTTCTTCATCAGCTAGCCCGCTCAGGCTGCGATGACGCGATTTCATCCTGTGACGCATTATCAGATAAAAAAAACTGTGACGCTGTCGCATCTTTCGGTGCGTACGACCGAGCGCGGCTTATCCGCCTCTGTCGGGCACATATTCTGCCTCTTGCCAGCCGCGGTGGCGGCGCCAGAAAATGTCCCGGCACGTTTTTGATATATTCGTGCATCGCGATTCTATATGCAACAATCAGTGTAGCATCCGGATATCGATAGCAACAGCGGGGAAAAATCACATTCCAAATGGGCCATGAACCACGAACAGTGCTGATTATGGGATGGCAATTCATAAGCATTGCGAACACCGATATATCGATTATAGCGTTACAGTAGGACGGACAAGCTACGCGAATGAAAAATTCCTAGCGACAGATGCTCGCAAACATAATATTCTGACTATACAAATCTCAGATTTGGACTCGTGATCATCCTCGGTAGCACTACCGCAAATAGCGTCCGGATAAAGGCAAGTTAAACCTCAACGCTGACACCGTCTTCGAGGAACACTAGCCCTACAAAGGGCCTTGCGATACCTTTGGCCTGGTACTTGCTAACCTGCCGAGTAGACTGCAGAAACACCACATGCGTGAAGGCAGATTAACAGGCTCATTGACTCACCGTCTCCAGGATCACTCTACAGATCAGTAGTAGGTTGTGCCATAGTAGGGTTGAGGAGCTGCTGCCGCAGGTTGCTGAGGGTAGGCTGCTGTTGGTGCCGGTGCTGGTGCCGCTGCGGGCACTGGTGCTGCTGCCATTGCTGCAGGTTGTGCGTAGCTTTGTTGTGTGTAGCCCTACAAAATGTTATCCGCAATTTTAATCAGACGACATCCTTCAACACATTACAAGTTAGTGTAGTTGTGAACATAAGGGGGGAACCTCACTGGACAATGAGGTATACCAGGTGCACGAACCAAGAGGCAAGTGTAAGCAGAAAGTGAAGAGATAGCTCCAGTTAAACCTGACTAAGGTTTCGACCAGGTTTAATCTACATGAGCATAAATTACTGCTGGTTCATATCTGCTAGAGGTAATACTGATTGAACACACATAACGAAAAACATGACATGACTAAACAAAACATAGGTTACGGCCATTAGGTCTGAGTATCACTTGTTTGACAGATCAGAAGTAACTATCTTCAGTTACCATCGGTAACCTTGACTGCCAGTAAACATCGCCATGTTTGGGTAAGACTGCCTAAGAACTAGCTTCTTTTACTGAAAAGAACTATTGAAAAAAGATAATTACAACCCAAATGATAATTGATAACAGCTTTTACTCTGCCATGAAATCCCTTTTTTCATCAAATTGAAATCCTTATGTAATTTTCCTGATTGGGCATGTGGATATATGTAGGGAATCTAGATGGTGGGAAGAGTGTGACTGTAGCATGGTCATTCCTTGCAACAAATTTTGGAAGACACTAGGAATATTGCTTTGACTTGAATTTCCAGAAGCATTTCCAAAACATATGCAGAAATCAAATTCAGTACCTGAGCAGGGTATGCTTGAGGGTAAGCACCATAAGCAGCTTGAGCAGCAGGCTGAGGCATTTGATGGCTGTAGTCATAAGTTCCATATGCAGGGTATGCAGCCTACAATGCAAAAGACCTTTTAATCAATAAACAACAGTGTATAGTTAATCAATAATAGCATCATTATAGCCAAACAAAAAAAAAGCGACTAATTTTCAAATGAAAAAAAAGAATATCTAAAGCTTGCCCCAGGTTCAATAATTCAAACTCCTAGTTGTGAAAGTAGTAATAGGAATGAACTTTTAGATCTAGCAAAGAGCACGCCAAACCAGATGAAACAATTCCAAGTAAAGTGTCAGCTTAGGTAACATGGATGATAGCTGCAAATTCAGGTAGGCTTAACAGGAGGCATTGAGATATTTAACAATTTATATCTATTGTGTCTGGGAAGATTTAAAGAGACGATTAAACAATGTCCATCTCATATTCTTTTTATTTCAATAGGCTGCCCAGTATCTAGATTAGTGCACCAAAGAAAAAGTATATAAAGCAGCTAAATCTCGCAAATTTATATGAATATATAACCTGAGGTGCATAACCAGCTCCCCATTGTTGCCCTGATGCTTCAGAAGTCGCGGGCCAAACTGGAGGATTGGGAGCATTTGGATCAGTCCCCATAACTGGCTGAGTACCACCAATTTTAGCCAACTTGTCCCTGTCTGACATAATAGCATCATCTGCTTTCCGTTTCTTTGATGGTAGAATGCTTCTCTTACATGAAAAGAGAGCCGTGTGCCGAGTTAAAGCCTTCTTGATTGACTTTGCATCCCCAAAGAGATCCAAAAACTACATGTAGGCAATTTGTAAGAGGCATTAATCTAAAGTATCAAACTGGAAAAATCCAAATGAAAAATAAAAGAAATGAGTTCATTTACATAGCACTAACAATACCAGAATACCATATTTGATAGTACAACAGAGATCATTGTGGTTCAAGAATAGACTAACTTTAAGGAGAATTCTGCTTATATTCAATTCGTTACATAGACAAAAGCTGCAAAACTACATGACTCAGTGAACCAAAATTCCAAACATTTTCCAAAAAAAGAAAGCACTTCATGTTCCCAAAGATGAGCACCCAAAAAGACACAGACCACAGGAAGTGACGTCCCCTTGGCTTTGTCTTAGAGAGGGGGAGTACCTAGCCCTTTTAGGGAGCTACTCACACGACCTGCGAGCACACAGGTTCCAGCCTGGGTGGGCAGCCTCTCAACTTGAAGCTCTAGCCATCGCTTGCAAACATTATCACAAAATTCTTTATGTTCCAAAAGAAGAGCACACAAATAATGCTACCGAACAGTTGTATGTGATGATTTCACTAAAAATATAGTCAAAGAGCATAAATAGCATAAAATCCTGACAACCATTCGACATAAGTACTGTATACTATCAACACTAACTTAATGCACCTAAAGAAAACATTATTATATATGGCCTTCATTAGGGAATGATCTTACTTCACACTTCTAACACCACCTCAACCACAGAATTCATGTTATCTAGACAAACAAGAAGGAACTCAATATAGAAGGGCTCTGCTTTTGATTATTACCTCCAAAAATATGGAAGATATTTCTTCTTTGTCGCCTAGACTTGACCCCTCTCCTTGAGATGATTCATGTGTAATAAACCTCTCCACAAGTGAATCTAAAAATTCAATACGCTTTACACATGGAAAGATAGACTCTAGATGAATGACAGCCTGCAAAATAAAGAGGTAGTATTAGTCTATTAGACAGAATAAGGGCAAAGATGAAGAGGAATATCGAAAGTCATAACCTCAAGAACTGGTTTTGTTATGTTCAATTGCTCATGCAATTCAGTTAAGGTATCCCTTGCCCTTTCCAAATCTTGGATGGCCTACACATTTCAAGGAACACATCAAATTCCACCAACTGAAATAGTGGATAATAGATAGAAATAGAATAATACCAGAATTTCCACTCAATCAACTACTGAATAAACAGTAAATGAAAAAGAGAGAGGAAAGCATCTCCTAGCTCAAACAGACAAAATTGGAGCACTTAATTTTTTTTTACTGGCTAACCACAATGTTCAGTCAAAACAGTCAGATTCAGATGATACAGCACAGACAGGCATGTAAACACTTTTTTACGTTCACGTACCAAAAATAAGAAGCGTGAGTACTGAATAAGCAACGTTGGCAAGAGCTGGCTCTGTTCCTTTTCCTTTTCAGTTGAAATGGCCTTGTCATAAACTGAACAAGCTGATGCATCATCACCCTGCAAACAGGAGGTGGATTAAACAAACTATACAAGGCTTTAAAAAGGAAAAAGAAAAGGTTATTTGTTCAAAGACGTACCAGTCGGTGCTCCATATTGGAATGCTTCACAATGGCCTCTAGAAAGCCAGGACATAGTACTGAGTAAAGATGCTCATATTCTGCACGTGCTCCAGAAACATCTCCATTAAGCTCCTTAAAGCGTGCACTAAACAGATGCATCTCTGGCTGCTTCTGTTAAAAAATCAAAGAGAAACAGGATGTGGCTATCAGCAAATCTAAAACCACTTAGCATACATAATGTTGTACTGCACACAATCAAACATTATTATCTACATTTTTCTTCTCAATTAGATTTGTGTTGTTTCTGCAACCTGCTCAAGCCTCACCTTTGGAGGTGATGCGGTTGCTTTTGTAAGGGACCAATTGTTCTCTCTTTCCCTTTAATACAAAGATACGGAGATTTGTTGCATGTTTGAGATAAAAAATTCAGCTCGCATAAACCAAAATTGACCATGATGTATAACATTTTTATGCTTGTCAACATATCCAGCTGTTTAATTGACTTCCTGTTTTGTTCCTTTTATTTGCATTTGTTCATGCCAATAAGAAATATGGACTAAAAGAAACACCCATCTAAGAGGTGCAAAAGCAAGACATAATACAACAGTTAAAGATACGACCAAGAATGTGGACATAGAATTTGGTTACATCCACATTCAAACTTTGTTGATGGTAGATTCACAAAAAGTACAACAGATAAAGAAGAAATAATGGAATCATAAAGATTCACAAAAAGTACAGCAGATAAGGAAGAAATAATGAAATCATAAAGCGCATAAAAATATAAATGGATCTAGTATATTGTTCTACAAGTTATAAAGTGATACCTTGACAAACACATGAGTGGCACGAGCCAGGGCATTGTTTGCTAGTTCTAGACTACCTTTATCCTCCATACATTGCACATAGCGGATCCAGAATTCTGAATAACTAGCACATGCAATAACACATCTTTCGTACAATTTGATAACCTGAAAAGGTAGAAAGTGCCATCAGAGAACATAAGCATGAGGGGGGAAAGGGGGTATCTAAAGGGAATATGAATTTGGTATTGACAAAAAACAAAGAGAAGTTCACACAGATTACTCCATTAGCTGATTACGGAGGCCCCTCCATAAGAAAGGAGGGACCATCCTTGCTTGATAGATAGATGGTTAAGAAGGTGAGCATTAAGCAAATACCTGCATATATGAGATTAAAAATTCAAACAACTGGTATTTGGTACCATATATCATTAACCCAGAACGACCACTGCCAAATGAAAGTTTGGAGTACTTAGCCTCATCGAAACCAAACATTATGTCCACGCTCTATCCTCAGTTCAATATCCCATTATAAAGGAAGCTTCTCCAAAATACTAGCCGTTACAGCATATAATGGAGCCAATAAGACTGGATTGTAAGTTATAAGATTCCAAACGTTCCATAAAATCTACTAAATAAAAAAGACAAAAGGTTGCTATAAGTGCAAAACCATACCTTATTGATGTCTTCTTCCTTCTCGATAAAATCAAGGTAGTTATGCCAATTTTCAAGCTCTGGATTGTCAAGAGGCTTGACGTGAAAATATGGTCTTCTAATAGCTAGCTCAAAACCAATAATCTTAGATTCATACTCTTTGGCCTTCTTGTACATCTCTTCTCTCATGGAGACATACTTTGCAAGGTTCTCTGCTTCAGGTTTGCTGGATTTATCAGGATCATCAGGATGTGTCTCACCATCAAGAACCTGAGCACTATTCTCAGAAGCAACACCATACACAGAAGCTTCCTCCGCAGTCAGTATCTCCGAAAGATCCCGTGTTGAAGCCAATTCCTTGAGGCTGTGTAAAAATAACAGTTAGTAAAACAAGAATTTTTACATAGTTGTATTTTCATAAATGAGATTATATATCATTATCACAATTCAAGTACTTAAAATATCAAGCGCAATTAAAAGCACGGTTAGGAAATGAGGAAACGGTATGGTGGAGTATGTGTTTTATTTCAATTCATACATGGCAGAGTGTTGTCAATAATATGTTGCCTTGATCCACTTATCAGCCAATAAAGCTAACATTTATTATGCTGCAGATAAATAACAGGCACAAAAGAAAGCTTCACTTCCAAACTTCCATATAAATAACAGAATTAATACAAATGACTTACCAATTAAAGTACCGATCAAGCTGCTGTATGGGATGCTCTAATATTCTTGTATATATCACAGCTAGATGACTCCATGCCTGCAGTGATTCTTCATACTTAACATACTCATCCCACAAAATATTGGATCGATAATCTGTTCCAACGTACGCCAAACCTCTTTCAAACAGTCTGTAAAAACAAAAGGTGGGTAAAGTTACTGAAAGGTGAGCAAAGTTGCTAATTCGAAAATGGAACGAGTGAGATAAAAAGAAGTACATCAAAACACAATGAATGATGACTGGAATGTGCAAACGCTAGTAGCTACTTACGTCTAGGAAGGACCATTATTCTTGACATAAAATTTTTCGAAATACCTAGTATGACCATATGCAGTACGACGGGTCTAGAGTAATGTTTCATGAAATAAGCATGCTATTATGTCAAATATAACTATTTAGCTAATGATGAAGTATAAAATAACATTTGCTCAAAAGAAATGCCTTGCATAGAGATTTTAAGTCCACAGAAGGTGAATAAAAAGTTTATATTTAGTAATAAGAGGCAGGTATAGTACTAGGCTATTGACCATAGGTCCATTACAACTCAGAGACAAACATATCACTCTGATAACATATATGAAATTTGAATATATCATATTTGCAGATGGAAATTGCTGCCTCGCAGATTGGACAACTAGGGCTCTAACATATTCTAAAGAGCTTAATCAGGAATGCCTAAATACTAAAAAAATCCAAACCCCCAGTCATTGAAAATTAAACCAGGAGACAGAGATTCTAGGCACATAAACTTCATCAGAATATGAACGTTGTGTAGGATTGGTACCTTCTGATGATCTCTGGGTCATCATATGTTGAAATTGCGAACTGACAGTAGTTATACCAAATGTCCACTGAATAAGTAACTGCAAGAACCGCTCGTTCATACACCTCTATAACTTTGTTGGCACCATCAAGTCTACCTTCATGATCTGCATATTTCTTCCAATAACCAAAGCAAAGAGGGAACTCCGCAAGAAATGCATCATACACTTTCCGTATCTTCAAAATATTGCTCTGGATGAAAATATATAAAAACATGCATTATATAAATGTATAAAGAATACCATTTTATGATGACTGATTATTCAGATTAAAGTTACATCAAGTGCACTTTATTGAAACAACAAAGACACACAAAACTATGATAGACCAAAAGTATCAGGGACATCATGCAGTTCGAAGTTCAAATTAACTGAAGGAAACACAAGGATCACGAACTATACAATCAGGGTAGCAGGAAGAGGCAATTACTAAAGATTGTAAACTCGTTGTACGAGAAACAAGGATACAGCTGAACATATACCAAATAAATGCATAAAATTACAATATGCCACAAATCCGCCACAAGGAAATAATTGCAGGAACTCATGTTCTACAAATTAAGAAATTAAGAAATAGCATAATTCACAAGCTGTTGTAAAAATTACAAAATGGCTCCTCTACACATGCAGATACAGCAAGCTCCACAGCCAAAGTGTCAAGAATGGTTTACGGACAATCAGCAAGCCAGCATTACCTCAGCATTCTTCTCTGTTTCATCAATAAGTGTGGTCCAAGCATTGAAATCTAAGGAATTTGCAGTAACAACACTCCACAACCTAGCCTCTTCTGCTGAAACCGCAGCTGCAAAAGGAAAACAACACGTTAAGAGCAAACTGCAGGTAGGATACTAAATTAGGGAAGCGTGCATGCCCAACATTCAAAATCATGGGAGCTTGCAAGCTCAACATTACCTTCTTCGTATGATGGCTCTGGAACCGGCTCGCCCATCTCGTTGGTGACTGCGGCGCCGTTCTCTGTAGATTGGTAATTAGCCATCTCGCCAGCCGTCCCATTCAACGCCGCGTGCTCGGCCGGGTAGGCAGAGCCATCAGCTGCCTGGGCTCCACCGTCAGGGGTCACGGCGCTCCCACCGGTGACAGCCGGTGGATTATGACCGTACGCGTTCGCCTCAGGATTGGCGGTCGTCAAATCGAAAGCTGCGGCACCAGGCTCCGCGCTACCGGAATCGACACCGGCAGCAACGGTCTGGTGTTGCTCCATTGCGCGCGACGTAGGAGTCGTATCCCGCGCGACCAACGCGAAGCCCTAAGCGAAGAGAGAGAGAGGGAGCGAGCGTGGAAGGTGAAATTAACGCCCGAGAAGTGGGAGGAGGCGTGTACAGGTAAGGGGGAGGATGAGGGGCACGCACCGGAGAGCCGCCGATGGGAGGAGTCGCAAGCCGGGAGGGGAGGTAGGGGGAGGAGGCACCGGCAAGGAGGCGGTGGGGGTTCGGCGCCTGCGTGCGAAGTGGCGATGCGGAGGGCGGAGGAGTGGAGGACGGAGGGGTTAGGGTTGGATCGGGGGGACGTCGCGGTTGGAGGAAGAAGAGGCGGATACGTGGGCCGGACAGGGGTAGACGGTAGACCGTAGATGATGGAGCTCGCGGGCTTGCGGCGGATTATATGATGTTGGTGGGCTGCAGCAGGCCGAAGAGGATGTTAGCCCACGGCCTGTGACCGTTGGCCCAAATTACGCGTTGTGTCTTTTTTATTTTGGAAAAAAGTCCTTTCAAGGTCCCACGTCTATTGCTATTGTCCGAGTTTCATCCCTTACATGCAAAACTAGATATCGGTCATCCCTCAACTTCTAAACCGTTTGTTTTTGTCCCATAGCTGTTTTGAGGGTGGTTTCGCATGATGTGGCGCTTGATCCACATGTTAGGCAACAAGTGGTGGTGGGTCTTCCTTCCCTCTCTTCCTCCCCCTCTCTCTTCATCCTCCTCCCTCTATCCTCCCTTGAGCGGCCCCCGATACGGTGGTGCCTAGGCACTCCATAGCGGTAGCGCTGCCCAACATCGAGGCCTCCAACCTCCTTAGCGACAGCGACGACATGCAAGTGCGAGCATGAGAAGCATCAGATGCGGCAAGGCATGGGTAGCGGTGGTGCGGGCAAGCAACAAGGTCTGAGGCTATGAGGATGACGAATCGGAGGCGGGGAGGATGAAGGATGTTGAATTCGAGGTGGGGATGATGAATCGGAGGCCGGTGTGTGGGCACCGTGCTCAAACGGCATCGGGCATGGCCACGACGCGCTCTTGCCGGGCGAGGTGAGGAGGTTGTGGTCGTTGTCCGCATGGCTGGCTAGGGACCTGAGGTTACCTTCCAAGCTAGTACGGTCATGCCAGCGCTGAGCCTGCACGAGTGCTCATGGTCAATTTGGGGTCGGCAAGGTGGTAGAAGATGGCTGGCGGGGTGGTCCAGTGACTTGGCAAAGTGGACGGCCCGGGAGGAGACTGCCGGCGCGGGTGTCCTAGCGGAAGGAGCAGGAAGTACACGGGAGGGGAGGAAGATATAAGGAAGAGAGAGAACACATTACGGGTGGGCCCATCACCACATGCTGTCTGGCATGTGGGATCCAGCAACACATCGTGCGAAAACCATCTTCAAAACAGCCGAGGGATCAAAACAAACAGTTTTAAAACTTGAGGGACGACCGATATCCAATTTTGTATATGAACGATGAAACTTAGACTACGGCCATAGATGAGAGAGCTTGAAAGGATTTTTCCTTTTATTTCAATCTGGTGGTGATTTGGACAATTGGACCGTTGGCCAAAAAAAAAATCTAAGTATTTCTCTCGTTCTATTTCGTTGTGTTTAGCAGTGGAGGACAGCCGTGCATCATGCCGGAAGACTGCCTGGCTCGAAACCGATGTGCTGCTAAAAGCACGCTGGAGACGCTCATCTATCTCGTTTGCCCTACCCTAGGGCCGCACATTTCGTCTGTAGCTTGGCTGGCGCCCATTGACTCGCTAATCTCCGCTGCCAGCCAAAAAAAACAGTTTGGATAATGGATAACGTGCCTGCGTGCCTATCTGGCTCTGCGTTTTCGGAAGCTCCAACCATCGTGAATTCTCCCAGCAGCCCCGCACCAAGCTGATCAAGGTGTGCGATTCGTGCTCGCGCCCGCCGCTCGCAGGCCGTTGGACGAAACTGATGAAGGAGCGCTCGGCTCGGTTCACGGGCTCAGGGCGCGGCGCGCGGCGGGGGTGCTTCAACGTGCTGGCGTGTGGCGTCACAGTCATGCGGGCTGGCACCAACGGCCCCGCTCCTGCCGCTGCCCGGTGAAGATAACCAAACGTTATCCAGCACGCCAAATTCTAGCATTTTTCGGGCCAATTCAAATTTTGGATAGCCAACGTTCTCAATTTCAATAAGATTAATGGTCAAGTTCGTCCCTCAACTTCTATATTGACCCATCTAATTCCTTAACTTTTATTTTTTGAACAAACTCGTCCTTTGTGCTCATATGGAGCTTCATATTAGCATGAAATTGGTGCGAAAAGTCTTTTATATCCTTGTCTCTTTCTTTCCCTCTTTAATTTCCACCGTTAGAAGTAATAACAGTATGATCCAAATTAAATATGAGCATATATGTGTTTATCGAGAGAGTATGAATATATATGTGGAGCATGTATATTGTGCCATAAGCATGTGAGCACATGTCAATTTCAATTTTAAAGCATGCGTACATACATTGAATTATATATATACCAAAATAATATGAGTACATACTTGTTTGATTACATACATTTTGCATATCAAATTTGTATAAGCACATGTATGACTTAGTATGATTAGAAATCATATTATTTTGTGTTAGTTAAAAAAATATACTATTGTGTGTATCTATACTATAAATATCGAAAATAATTGAAAATCTTTCTCACCCAAATCGGGTCAGCGTACCCCTCACGTCGGACCTACCTGTTATATATTTGAAGGAGAGGATAAGGTGCACCCATAAAACGAGTTGGAAAATGTTTCTGCAAAAAAGCTAATGTTTTTTTCACAGCACCTTTTCATACCCGCCGTTGAACCCGTCCGCCGTGCCTATAAATTCCCTTTTATCCCCCCCACCCCAACACACCGGCGACCGCCACCGAGCCCCGTGCCGCCGCCAGGTACCGCGTGTACATCACCCCCAGCAGTGCGGCGCCCACCACCGCGATGAGCGGGGGGGCTCAGGCTCCTGTCGCCTCGCCGCCCGGGACCGCCCTCGCCGCTGCCGCGGAGGGTTCCGGCGCCGGTCCTGGAGCCGGCGCCGGCGACGCGAATGCCGCTTAGGCATAGGGAGAAGGGGCGAGCTGGGCGGCGGCCGGTGGGGCGGGCGCATGGTGGCTGTGGTGGTGTCTGCCTCTGGCATGATGTGTTGGTGCGCCGGGTCAGTGTGCAGGAGGTACCGCGTCCCTCGCCGCCCGCGAATCACGCGCATGAGACGGTGAGAGGGACGAGCGGAGGTGGGCGGATCGAGGCGTCAATCTTGTCGCCCCTGAAATCACCTCCTCTTGCCGGAACACGTCCTCTGAGCCCTCCCGTGCGCCGGCGCTGTCATCTCCAATGGCTAATCAGTGCCCGACCAGCCGCCTCCCGTCTCTGGTCTCGGCGACAACGACCATGGCGGCGCGCCGGCGACGGCCCTGAGGTACAGCTGCGTGAAGCTCTTGGTGGCGATGGAGGACCCCAATGCAGAGTCGGCCGACGGGGGCGCGGTGTTCGTCAGAGCCACATCGTTCCCCAGTCCCCACCCGCTTCTCCCTCGCCACCTGGGTCGCCGATGCCTCCGACGCACCGACCAATGACCAGTGGGATCAATCCGTGAGCGAGTACCTCGCCCTGGCCGAGCGCTACCTCCCCTTCTACCAGCCCGGCTCCACCTACTCCTTCGGTCCTTCCACAATGCCGCCAAAGGCAATTGCAGGGTCAGTTCGTTCCCCTGCCCTTCATCTTCCTTCCCTGTACGCGGAACTGGGTCATGGATGGTACGTGAGCGGGTTCTTGGATCTTTAGTCCGGATTAAAATTTATGTCACATCGAATATTTGAAGGCTAATTAGGAGGACTAAATATGAGCTAATTATAAAACTAATTACACGGATGGAGGATAATTCACGAGATGAATCTATTAAGCCTAATTAATCCATCATTAGCATATGTTTACTGTAGCATCATATTATCAAATCATGGAATAATTAGGCTTAATAGATTCGTCTCGCAAATTAATCTCCATCTGTGCAATTAGTTTTATAATTAGTCTATATTTAATACTCCTAATTAGTATCTAAACATTCGATGTGACAGAAATTTTAGGAGTGACTAAAAAACAAACACCCCCTGACTCAAGTGAATTAGTAGGCTTGCTGATTTTAGAGCATCTTGAAACATGTTATTCGATTTTATTTGAGGTGTACAGTTATGTTTGACCCTCATTTAGGTCGATTTGCGCATAGATTTCAGGGTATTGCTCGGATGTGTTATCCGTAAACCCCTTCCGTGGCCCATAATCTGGGAAGGATTTTTGTCTTACCATAGACGAGACTTAATTCAAGTTGCCAACTTCTATCTACAATTTTGGTTATTGAGCTTTAAAGGGACCTACCAATCTGTTCTCAAGTTCATATGCGTGCACAATTATCAGTTTTTTCAGAAAACTAAAATTATAAACACTGTTGGAATTAAGTGCAACTGAATGCTGATTTGGTAATACCTTTAGGCCATCTGATAAACTCCTTTCAAATGAACATTCTGTGCTACTGATTTTTGTTACTATAATGATGGCCCCTTGCAAACTTGCCATAAGTTCCTGTCAAAAAGAGGCGGGAGATTTTTTTTTTCATTTTTCATTTAGAAAGTTCAATAATCAGTATTTTCCAAGGGCAATAACTTTGAGCATGGCAGTTTGAGGAAGAGTCAACCACAAATATGATGGAATTAAGGATAAAAAGAAATTAGGCAAAAGACAAACCTTCAGACCTTAGCATATAGACCTCTACTTGTTCGGCATGGCAGTTTGAGTAAGAGTCGACCACAAATATGATGGAACTAGGGTATAAAAAAAATTAGCCACAAGACCAACCTTCAGACCTTGGCATATAGACTACTACTTGTTCGTAGAATGGAGATAATAACTTCTCCACGTAGTATGTGCTCACCACTAGCTCCAGCACCGACGTACTTCGTTCAGATCTTTACATTTGGTTGTCTTGTTTGTTTGGAGCTAGGCTCAACAGAAACTGAATCAGAACCACTTGCAGTTCAGCGGTGGATGAAATTGATTTACCTGCCGCACTTGCAGTTCAGCGGTGGATGAAATTGATTTACCTGCCGTTGTCAAAATTCCTACAGTACTTTCATCTCTGAAAAAATATATTTTCCATGTCAATCAGCTGTAGTTGTCATCAGCATTTAGCCACGGCAAGACCTTAATGCCCTGAATCTCTGCAATTTATTTTACTTGTAACCTAGCTGTTTGGGTAAAATCATGGAGCCCCTTTTATACACGTCAAATTTATCAAAAAAATAAAAGAGAAAAAAGATAGATGCATGACCATACTGTCGGTGTTTTATAGCCGGTAACCTACCAAGGGTATTCCGAGGTAGTAGATTGGTCGGTGGGGATCACCGGACCTGAAACTTGATGGTAAAAACGAGGACATAAAACACAGATTTATATAGGTTCAAGCCGCCAGAGTAGCGTAATACCCTACGTCTTGTTTGGGATGTTGTATATTGTGCCTTGCGCTTGAGTGTTGTTTGGTATCGAGGATTTGGTCCTCAGTTGTGGTTCTCTATCTGTTGATCTAGATGCCCCTGCTCTCCTTTATATACTCCAGGGGACGGGATTATAGTCGGTTACAAGGTAAGAGTGCTAGTAGGATTACATGATATGAGTCCTAGTAGGATTACAGGGGAATCCTAGTAGAAGTCTGTCTTCTTCCTTCCTTGCGGGTACTGGGTATTTATCCTCGACAAGCCCCCGAGTACTTGATAGTCGAATGTAGCAGTCTTCGAGTACTTTTCAGATCCTCGCTGAGTAGTTGTAGTGCTCCTTGAGTACTTTGTCTGGCTGAATCTTCAAAGCTCCTTAAAGATGCCATGAGGCTATGGTATGCTCAAGCCCTTGATCGTCTTGATTTTGTAATTTTCATTATGATATGAAGAGCGGCGAAAGTCGCACTCCATATGGAGTAGCCCCCGAGCCTTACGTTGAATCGAAAAATCAGGCTGAGGGTCAATAAAATCTTGAATCTTCTTTCTATGTCTTGAAAAAATCAACTGTTGGGTGTAGGTTATCAACCCCCGAGCCTTGGAATGATTAAATAATCAATCCAAGAGTCTAGAGAGTAGTTTTGCGGCGTCCAGCCCCCGAGCTTATGAGCCAGGTGAGCCGTATGAGCCACGTCGAGTAGTTGTTGGCGCTTAGCCTCCGAGCTTGAGAGCTAGCGGAGCTACCGAAGGTATTCCGAGTAGTAATTGGTGCTTAGCCCCCGAGTTTGGAAACTAGCTGAGCCGCTGGAGGTACGCTGAGCGTCCTGGAGAGTCGTCGTCAAAATTTGATCTGAAAAAAAGATGCATACATATGTAGCATATTGTAGAATATTGAAACTACTGAAATTTATTCAGTGATGAATATAATGTAAATGTTGTGTGTCATGTTCTTATTTCGAACATATTTTTCCCAATTAGTTAGCCTATTACGTTTAGGCTCTCCGTCCCTGTTTAGCCATTACTACTGCGTGTGAGATCTTTGCCTCGTGTACACGTACTTGCACTGCTGCTACGGAGATCTTTGTCTCGCATCCTAGCGTTATCTAAAACTTTCACAGATCAAGACATGTTCTGCTCGAGGATATTAGTGACCACTAAGAGAAGACAATGAAAATAAGTAGTTGACATTGCGATAAAAAAACTGCGCGATTGCACGTAAAGTAGTCTTTGAGACTTCTCTACCTTCTGGCGAGAATAGCGCGTGTTGCCGCGTATAAGATTTGTGCCTCACTAGGGTGTAGCCGTTGTGAGCCTCCAATACTTGTGCACCAAAATTTGTAGCAGAGCCTCCTAATTCGGTGTACCAAGCCTATGACGGAGCTTTTGGAACTCAGTGCACCAAACCCATGGCGATAGCTTCCGTAATTCGGTGTACAAGCCCATGGTTGTCGGTCAACATGCCCCAAGTGTAATCGGGAAGTGTAGCTCTGAAGGGTAATTCCCGTCAAGAGGCGTACACAAATAAATAGTCGACACATTCACCAGTTATGCTAAAAACATGCTAGAGAAAAATAGTTATTAATAAAGTGACTTAGCTTGATTAATGGACGATTATTGATGAAGCCGTGATGGTTGTTGATGAAGTCGACTAGTCGGAGTTGATTCTGACTAGTTGTCGACGGTACGAGGCCCGCCCTCGACTATTTTTCTAGTCGAGACCCGTAGTTGAAGTAGTCGTTAGTGAGCCGGCGTAGATGTCTTGCTCTCGCAGAAGTAGTCGATCGCATTGTCTGAGATTTGTTGGTGTTGCCACGCAAGTTGAAGTCTTTCTGGTAGCTTTTTTGGTGTGCACATAGCTGAATACACCATTGATTTCCAGCGTCAGAGGGCACAACGGCTTTTCCGTCTCCTATCAACAAAGCTGGTCTCCACTTCGAACTTGACTAAGGAACCTGTAGGATTCCGTCTTGACGCCGTCCAATTCTATTCCATCTCGATCTTGATGCTTGGAGACGATCAGCGGCAGGTGAATTGCTCCACTCCTGCACTCCGTTTCGAATTCCAATTCGGCGAGAACAGATGCTAGCTCGGAATTAGCCTATCCGGCGACTTCACCTCGGACTCCTACGCAGTTGCACACCGAGTCGTCGATTGGATGGGAGAACAACGTTCTTGTCTTGTAGAGCATATTGAT
The DNA here is from genome assembly GCF_000263155.2 of Setaria italica. NCBI lineage: Eukaryota > Viridiplantae > Streptophyta > Magnoliopsida > Poales > Poaceae > Setaria > Setaria italica. Next base: position 53,258,746 of record NC_028458.1, on the reverse strand, counting down.
CTTGATGATGTCCTTCAAGCTCGCCCGATGATCTCGACGATCAACCCTACCTGACGCGTCAGTCGGTGTTTTATATCCGGCAACCTACCAAGGGGTATCATGAGGTAGTAGATTGGTCGGTGGGGGATCGTCGGACCTAAAACTTGATGGTAAAAGTGAGGACACAAGACATGAATTTATACATGTTTGGGCCGCCAGAGTAGTGTAATACCCTACGTCCTGTTTGGGGTATTGTATATTGCGCCCTGCACTTGAATGTCTTGTTTAGGGTATTGTATATTGCGTCCTGCGCTTGAATGTTGTTTTGTATCGAGAATTTGGTCCTATGTTGTGGTTCTCTATCTGCCAATCTAGGTACCCCTGCTCTCCTTTATATACTTCAGGAGGCGGGATTATAGTCGGTTACAAGGTAAGAGTCCTAGTAGGATTACATGATATGAGTTCTAGTAGGATTACATGAAAATCGTAGTAGGAGTCTGTCTTTTTCCTTCCTTGTGGGTATTGGGGATCTATCCCTACACATATTGCAAAAGGTGTTGTAGGAATATTAGCTTTGTGATGCTTTATTATCTTTTGTCATTTGCACGTAGGCAGGGACATTGTTACGCTTGTTGTTTGCAACGTAAGTTTACTCGCACATATGCTTTCATGGCTGATCTCTACATCCAATTCATTGTCTTGTAAATATGTGTGCTCTTGCTTGAACATGATAGCAACATCTGTTAAAACAAATTGGTTAGCTGCAGGTTCTGCTTTTCATCATTAGTTGGTATGACTATAAAAGGATTTTAAGTTTGTGAAGAAAACCTATGAAGAAAAATAAATAATTTGTTTTACATTGTAAGTTATACCCTAATAACATCTGTTGCACGCTTTGAAAGAAGCAATCAGCCAGGAGCCCAGGAGTATCAGGACGATGTTGATAAATGGTTTATTATGTCATACCCTAAATTCACAAGATGGGGAAGGCTGTATCAGTTGACAGATTCAACCTGCCTTGTTTTGTTTTTTAGTGGTGAAGGTGTTGAGAAGAATGGTATCCGAAATTCGAAGGTAGGAGGGTTACCGAAGACAGAACAGCGATACCCAAGTTGTCGCACGTCCGGTAGCACGTGCGTGTCGCACGTGCATTGTTATTTAATACAGAGTATGAAGCACATAAATGTTTGATCTACAAGAGCCAAGGACAAAAGTGACTTTTAGCATTAGTCTCATGCTAATTTAAAACACCACGTCAACATAAGGATGAGTTTGACTCAAAAACAGAAGTTGGAGGATTAAAATGGTCAATCTCAAAGATGAGAGACGAACTTGACCCCGGTGCAAAGTTTAAAGACCACAATCTCTACTTTGCCTTTCAATAACTAGTTGCAGTCGGTTCCTTATTTTGGGGATTTCCCATAGTCGGCAACTAAGGGGGCGTTTTCTTCCCGTGTCTTATTTTTAGCACGTGTCACATCGAATGTTTAGATACTAATTAGGAGTAGTAAACGTAGACTATTTACAAAACCAATTACATAAGTGGAATCTAAACGGCGAGACGAATCTATTAAGCCTAATTAATCCATCATTAGCAAATATTTACCTTGTAGCAACACATTGTCAAATCATGGACTAATAGG